>NW_008235715.1:52391-58663 GCF_000691975.1 Corvus brachyrhynchos | reverse complement strand
CAGGAAGGTCTTGCTCTGCAACAGTGCCAAATCACAAGAACCACTTATACCTGTTGACACACAGGTGCCAAAAATATAAAATCTAAGAGAAAAAGGTGTAGAAAAGATAGCAACTCTAGGTGCTACTCACTGCAAGAAAGACAGGTTGTATTGCAGCTGGTGAATGGAAAAGTCATTAAAACCTCTTTGAGTGTGTAACTTGAGAGTGCAGCCTGCCATCACTCCATGTGCAGACGGTTGATCCACTGGCAAGACAGCCCAAGCAGAAACTTGGCTGAGTTACAGGCAGGGGCACAGCAGAGTTCAAGGCATGCATTGTGTGCTTTCCCCAAGAAGCTGTCAGCTGGTGGATGACATATAGCCATGGATGTTACGGGTGCCAACGCAGGACAAGGAAGATGAGAACTGGTCTGAATTTCACATTCCACATCTTGGGCAACATTGTTGAGGTGGGAAGTGCATCTGCAAACAAAACCTAAGTCCAGAAAAGATTTGAATATATTATTTACAAGTACCAAAGAATCCTAGCAGATGTCCTAATAACAGTGGTAAAGTAAATTGGCTTATTTGAAGGAAAGGGCCTTGGTAAAACAATGAGTAGATGCTTCTAAAGCAAGGGTATATGTTTACAAAGGTGAATAGTTTGATGTCAAAACAATGATGCAGTGGTAAAATACAATATTTCTACAGAAAAATACTGTTTCCTCCTAAAATAATCACTAGTAACTATCTATGAGAAATGTCAGAATTGGCCTTGCTTTGCTTCAGGGGAAAAAAAAAAAGGTGGATTTTTTTTTGAGAAAGTGTTCTCTACTTTGAAAACTTCTTTCATTTTCTAGATGTTTTGGAAAAGTGACCAAACTGTAAAATGCTTGTAAAATCAGTAACATCTTTTCTTTCTTACAGTTTTCACTGAGTATACATCACAGATTTTACTTTATAAACCTGTTTCTATAAAAACACAAACTTGTTACTTCTGTTGTTTACTAAATCATCCATTAGTTATAAACACAAGGCTTACCAGCCAAATTCTTTTTTCTGTGGAGTGAGTTGTATGAAAAGTGCAAGACCAATTTCTCTTTCTATCGAATGGCATTTTCACACTCATTCTGTAGATTAAAACTTCTCTCTAGGCTACTGTTGTCTGAGGCGTGGGACCTGGTGCCCCTCAGATGCCTCAGGAATGTGCAGAGGGGGTGGCTTGTGCTGGCAGCTTTCAGGGATAGGACTTGCATGGGGTCCTGGAGTCACACCACACTCTGTCAGCTTCTGAGGCCAACAATTGCTCAGATACTCAATAACAACCTTCAACTAATTAAAAAAATGTACATCAGAAATACAGCTCTGAGAATCATCCTCCTCAGTCAGGAGATAGAAGTAGCCCTTTGGCTTGGGTGAGAGCAAATAATCACAAAAGAGTTCCAGTACATGGAGAACTGAAGATCTCTTTATAATGCCAATATTAAGTAATTTTCTTTAGCCACTAAACAGCCCTACAGTACACATGAACATAGTGTACTCTGGAACTGAAATTTACTATCCATTTCTTCAAAAATTTGGCATAAAATAGACCAAAGAAATAATGGTATTCTTGACAAGTGATCTTTAAAAACATTTTCTGAGGCTGTTCTTTTTCCAGCAACCTTTTCACATTTGATTAATATTCCTTCCTGTTTTCTGGTTCAAAATGTTACTTCTTTGAGCTGCATTGGATCTAAAACTGAAAGCAAGAAAACGCCACAACCTTTTTGATCCTAGGAAAACTGAGTCTATTATTTCCATATCTCAGGTCTATCTTGTATGTTGTCAAGGCACAAAAAAGATAAGTAATTTTTGCATATTATGCAAGAGAGAAGTAAAAAGAAGTTAAAGTTTTTCAAGCTAAACTTGCTTTGCAGCTAAACACTTTTCAGACATCCCAAACTTAGCAGGTCAAATACTCTAGGATTATGTTCAGATCTCTCTGAGTGCACAAGAGTTCATTCAGAATAATCCATAAAAGAAAACAAAAGGCAAATTCATTTAGTAGGGATCACAGAATTTCCCTTGGTTAAAAGCCATGTATTAATAACTGACAGAAAACATTGAATCTGTTTTAGTGAAATAAGAGGGCACTTTCCCCCACTGGAGACATTAACAACACTACTCCAAATATTTGTGGATTAGGCTGATGTAATCTTTCAGTTACCCGGAAATGTCTTGGGCACAAGGGATTGTGTACATGTATTATTTAGCAGGCAAAATGCTGTATGGCTACAAAAAGCTACTTCCAAGCACTAGGATGAGGTCTCACATGCTTCTGAGATGCAGTCTAAATAGGAAGGTGGTGTCAAAGAATGTGTGGAGTTTCCATAAGTAATGTCCTAACCTACTTGTTTTGATTAAATCAAAGCACTCTAAGCACTTTACAACCCCACTGCAGTAATAGCAGAGCTATAACCTCCAAATAACTGCACCCACCAATGCACAGAGAAAGCTTGTATGCTTGTTTGATTGTTTTCACATTTAAGGGTATTTTGTTTTGTTTTTTACAAGGAGATGTATTATTGCTTGGGACAAAAGTGTGAAGAATATGAGGCAGTTTTGAGTGTCACAATATAAGAATTACACGCAACTATTAGAGAGTGTCCAAGGAGGGCAAAAAAAATGGTGAAGAACCTTGAGCTGCAGCTAAGGTCACTTGGTCATTTCAGCTCTGAATTACAGTTGGACTATCCCAGCTTTGCATTAAAGTTTCCATCTCCTGGCAGCAACCATCTTTAATCACTAAGATTTAAAAAACCAAAGAAATAAACAAAAATTAAAACATTTTAAAAAACAATGCAAACCATAAAACACTGGAAACACCAGCAAGGCTTGTACTCTGAGATAGTGACATTGAATTGGGTGTATTGACTTGTTTGTTTAAAAATGCAATGGAATAACTTCCTGGATTCTGTCACTCCTTGGCATAGGCAATCATCAATTTTTTTCATTCTCTGCTTTTGCTTTTAAGGAGTTTTCATTTCCTGCTTCACCAGATTTGATCCAGAACTTACTATTGCTCCTTCAACTTCAATGGGCACTGAAAAATACTCAGGTTGACACTCCTTATATGTTTTTAAAGAGTTTGTCTCTCACTTTTCTGTAGCATAATAATTCAGAAGTTTTTCCATTACGTTTAGTGGTGCCTGAACCATGCATAAAAGATGAGATACTTGTAGTAAAGATAATGTGTCCATGGAAAATTTGACAAGAGTCCTGCTATAAATGTTTGAACTCAGTAGGCATCAGTTAAAGTTTGGCATTAATCAACAAGGACTAATATATGTAAGGAGCATTTCCATAGGAGTGCATAGAAACACCAGAATGAGTCTAATCTTCAGTCCCTGGGCAGCTCCAAAGACCCCATAGAGATGGAGGGGAGGATTGTATAACAGCATCTAGAGAAATGAGGAAAGCTGAAAGAGAAAGAGTCCTTGTAGAGAATATAAGCATAGAAAAACGACATTTATATACTTCCAAATTACTTTGGTTTTTAGCATCCTGCTAAAAACACATCTTTATGCTTAATTGTTGATCTGGAAGTGCACTGGTCAAGGCTGTCTCTGTGTTTTGACAGACATCTACTAAGGAAATATCAGGCTCTGTCAATCTAGGTAAGAAACCTGTTGTTACGTAGTTTATTGTTATTGTTTGCGGTAATGGAAAACAAGTAATATTGTGCATTGTAAGGAATGATGGCTGTCTTCTCAGTTGTTGTTAAAGCTGTCTGTAATGCCCACACACAATCCCATTGGAACAGTGAGATTACATCCCAGCTACTCTGCCTCCATTATTAGGTGGACAGTGAAGATATGTGATGCAGCCTAATAGTGTCTCTATTTCAAGAGTGGTGCTATAGCAAGACACTTGAAGAGTCTTGCCTGTAGATTTCTTTCTCATCAGATTTTTCTCTGCTTTAAATTTACCCATGAATCTCAAATATTTTTTAGTCATATTATGATCTATGTCAAACTAAAAAGCCTGCTAGATAGAAGGAAAATAAAAGGGATGTTTATATTAAAACCCAAATAAAGGCATCATACACCCACTTTGTTCTTGAGGGAAGGTAACAGGGAAGCAGCAGTACATAAGAGTTGAAAAAGGCCTTGTTCTGCTGAGAGAATTAATATGTCTTTTCTCAACAAGAAAACTTCTAAGGCCATGTGAAACTGGAGGACAACTTTTTCTTATTTGAAACAAGAACTGCCACAGTCTTTTGTCTTGAGCAGAAATGAATCTAGAGGTGTCTTGCCTCCCAGTGCTGGGCAGCAGGTTGGTGCAATGCTGTCTGTGAGGGGGATGCAAACCCAGTCCCCACCTCAGGGCTCCTTCTCCAAGTGTCTGACAGGCACCCAGAACACCTGGCAGCCTGCAAGTTCTGTGACTGCAAGCTACTGATTTTTCCTTCCAGGTATGCCCAGCTCTGCACACAAGTGGTGTTAACACTGGCTGTTTGCTGGCCACTCAGCCACAAGCTGCGGAGATTAAGAGCCCTTGTTTATATTTATTTGAAAATATAATATTAAGGTATCAGATTCCTAGGAACTGCAATGCTGCTATAAACCTTGGTGTGTGTCTCTTTGCATGTGAAATTCTGTTTGATGTAACAAGCATTTTAGAGAATGGAGGCATTTTAGAACATTGTCGGGGTCCCTCCCCCCGCCATGCAGCCCTGGGGGAGACACGGGGTTTCCCTGCCCCTGGTCAGCCTCGTTCCCCATTGGTTGGTCATAATAATTTAACTTAAATGCTTTTCAAACCAATTCAACCTGGTGCAACCTGGTGCAAAATTCTATGTGAGCATTTAGGAAGAAACAAGCTCACTTTGAGCTGTTTCTATTCAACTAGTGCCATGATCAGATATGCTGTTCTGGGAGAGCCTGGTTTCCAGACCCTAGTGCTTGGCACCACTTCTTGCCAAAGCCCATCGCCCTCCCCAGCTCTGCCACGCAGAAATACAGCTTCTCACCCAGCCCTGCTACCAGGAGCCAGATTAGCAAACCCTCCCATTCAAGGAGTCACAGCTGATCTGGAATACTGTGCCAGAGCAGGGTGAGGAGAGGCTGCTCCAGGCAGTTTGAGGGGAAGCCTGCACAAGCAGCCATGGTGGATTGATGCTGGTGACTTGAGCCACCTCTGCTACTGTCACAGGAGCAGGCCAGGCACTGCTCCTTTGGTCACCTGTCCCGTGCCCATCACTCACCACTGCGGTGAACCCAGCCCAAGGGGGATAGAGCAATGGCTCCATATGCCCTTTGCACCAGCTCAGACAGATCAATCAGGCTCAGGACAACTTCCCAAAAGCCTTAAATTATGTAAGCAATACAGTGCAATCAAAAAAAACCAACCAACCTGCGCGGGCAAGGACCCTTGGGTCCCATGATTGAGCAGTTCGTCGGCAGAGCCCCAGCCATGCGGCTGGAGAAATAAACATCTCTGAAACATCCATCAAGAATCCGTCCATATCCTTCTATGAACCTTCTGGTTTAATACATCGTGTTATAGAATCCCCACTGTAACAGCACATCATATTATCTCCTTGGGAACTTTGACCTCTGATAACTTCCAAAATTACTAGAAATTATATCACGCTGTTCATTATACCTGAGATACCTGAAAACTGTTTTCTTTCCATACTGTTTCCCATTTTTCAGTTTTGATAAATTATGGCAATCTGCATTTGAGGGATTCACATTACTTCAGTATGAGATGTGCAAATACAGAGAGAAGTGCTAGCAATATTATGTTGGGCTATTCTGCAGTGAGCAATAGAGAGAGACAGCACAGAAAGGTGTAGAATTGGCTATTAAGGATAATTGAATGTTTAAAGTCACCTCCCAGGCTGTGATGCTAGAAATCAATACTTGACCTGGTGACTTCAGATCCAGTAGATAAAGATTATGGTATCAAGTTAAAGTACAAAGGAGCCTCTTGAATAACCTCCAGTGCCACCCCATGACTGAGAAGTGGATGACTGTGCAAAGATAAATTTGAAATTTGGGGGCAGGAAAAGGATTGTAAAGTGATGTGATCTGTAAGAAGAATGCATCCACAGGTTTTGCACAATTCAGCTTTTTGCAGCCTGGCAACTTTCTCATCTATGAACAAAGAGCTCTTGTTTCTGCTTAGCAAAAGAGACATGGTACAACTTTCTGTTTAGAACAGTACCTGCCTGCCTTGTAAAAAAAATCCCCCAAACAAAACCCACAAAATAATCCAATCCACTAAATCCAGTACTTGAGCAGCAG
>NW_008235715.1:3687-52350 GCF_000691975.1 Corvus brachyrhynchos | reverse complement strand
CGGGCTTGCTTGCCTCTCCATGAGCAGTCTGTCTCCCTGCTCTGTCTCTCTCTTTGCTTCTTATTTTCAAATCTTAATGGACATACTTACTGCTGTCCACAGATTTGGGACTTGGGAAGCTTGTCATAGTTTTGTCAGAGAGGGAAAAATAAATGAAGACAAAGTGAATTCTAGCACTGAATCTGCCTAACTCAAAGATATTTAGCAAGTGTCCAGTGATTCTGTGGGCACTGATGGACAGCTTCTAAGGCCATATGAAAAGTGGTGGACACCTTTTTCTTATTTGAAACAAATTAAGAGGGAAGGGAAGGGAAGGGAAGGGAAGGGAAGGGAAGGGAAGGGAAGGGAAGGGAAGGGAAGGGAAGGGAAGGGAAGGTGCCTATATGCCATATAGATATATCTTACCCATAAAAATGCCTGAAAGGAGCTAAAAATTTTTAGCGGTCCGCAGGCAAAAAAAAACCCCAACAATGTTTAAAATAACTGGCCCTTCATACTTTCTGTTCAACAGATGACAATTTCTATTATTTTGCAGAAATTATTTTTTCCATACTAAAACATTTATTTTCACCACAGGGCTTACTTCCTTGTCTCAAAGCTCTCCATTTTGGACAGGATGTTTTAAAAATTGCTTACATGAAGACTCTAGCAAGAAATTGAAGTGATCCACTAATTCCTTCTCTGGGACATGCCTGGGAAGTGTCACCCAGTTTCCCTTTGCACTTTTCCATTGACTAGAGGCTGCTGATGGAAAGAAAGGATGAAAAGACCTGAACCATTGGGTTCAGATCCTTCTGTCTTACTTCTGTTGAGATCAGTGTGATTTTAGAGGTATCCACAAAACCAAGATGCAGCTTCCAAACAGGAAATTGTACAGGTTGAGCTACAGTAAGGGCTTAAGGTTTCTCCACAGTTCTAGAGGCATAAAATCATCAAGAACTGGGAGTTTATTTTTAAGTGTCAAAGGAAAATAATGAGCATGTTAACTTGTGTAGTTTCTTCTTTTGACACAGTATCATTGCTGACAAAGGCAGAATTGAATACTTTAAAACTTCTTTTGTTCAATTTTTTGATTTAGAAGCAACCATTACTTCTCAGTACTAATTTTTAAAGTTCCTAACAAAAGAAGTTTCAGTTCTAATTCTGGAGAAGATGTTTTGTGCCAGAATCTTTGCTTGGATTACCAACAAGAACTCTGCCAATCTGATCCAATCTGAACAAAATACTTGCTGGCAAGACTGAATCACAAGATGAGTCAAAAAATTGCATATCAGCTTTACTTTCTCCCCTAAAGAGAGATACCTTTTTGTCCTGTTGCTCTTACCCTTTCTAATACCAAGTGATGGAAAAATATCTCCACCACAAATCTGCTGCAGCCAGTTCAGATGTACTCCTGTGTTTAGTGATGTGGACTAAAAAGTGAGAGATGTTTTTCCTTTAAAAAGAAAATAAGCTTTTCTAGCGAGAATCATTTGCTGTTGATAAAACCAGAGTGATTAATTTACACGTACAACTGCCTCCAAGGCTGACAGACACCCTCTTGACAGTGTTCAGCAGCTGGATCTACCAGAAATTAATAGTTCATAGCAAAACTTGGCTCTTTCTGATAAACATGGAAGAGATGCAGGTGGCAGCATTGCCATAGGCCAACTTCTGTCAGCAATGAGTTTTGTAGCATGTAAATGGTGTCTTTGACACTCCACTCTTTGACTAAGCAGTGTTGAGTCTGTGATTTTCCAATCTCATTTTACATCTTAATGTTATTTTAGGCCTTCCATGATGTCAGCATATTCTTCCTGGGAAGAAACTAACATGGTGTTGGTAGTAATGATCTATGGGGTCAAGTTCCAAAGGTAGAACAATAAATTTTTTTTTCCAGTAGGATATGATAATCAAGGTCTTTATTTTAGTTAAGGAAGGTTTTGGGTGACTAAGGACAGTCACAAGGATAAACTGATTTATTAAGTCTAACAAAGAGGAGGTGTCTACCAACCTACAACATATCATTGTATAAGCACTATTAAATCTAATTTCTATATTAATATTTATTGGTATATTTTCTGTATTATTTATGTACATGTTGTTCTTACACTATATAACTTATTCAGCTATAGTACTGAATTTTAAAGAATAACTCCTTATTTTTTTCTGAAGGAATAATTACAATTTGATTAAAGTATATGTGTAGGCACCTAATCAAGCACTAAGCCAC
The DNA here is from genome assembly GCF_000691975.1 of Corvus brachyrhynchos. Taxonomy (NCBI): domain Eukaryota; kingdom Metazoa; phylum Chordata; class Aves; order Passeriformes; family Corvidae; genus Corvus; species Corvus brachyrhynchos. The sequence continues at coordinate 50,138 of NW_008235715.1, read as the reverse complement.
CTTAAATGAATACCTGGACTTCTGAATAGGAAATGTAGTCTCTAACTTGGAGATATCCATCTTTTGAAGTCTCCTATTCCTCTGGATACTGTATGTTATCAGACTACTGCAGACCAGCTATCTTTTGCTTAGGATAGAACAGAGCAACTACTTACTTTAAGTTTTTAGTATCAGAATCATCCAGGAAGCTACCACAAATCTCAGCAAAAATTAGTGATGGTTAAATCTCATGGATGGCTTGTTGGATCTGAACCAACAATGCAGAAACAAAAACCATTAAGCAGTCTCCTTCTGATCTACATATGCATAAATCAACCATTTCTCCTTACCAGAGCAATCAAGATGGATTGCTGTAAAGATGCTTTTCCCAAGATATTCCATTAACTGAAAATCTAGGTCTAACACACTCCCTTTGAAAAAATTAGGTCATGACACTCCTGGCTGGATTCACTGCACATCTACTGTTTTCCAGAAAAATAAAACATGCAGTCAGATTTACATGCTTATTGCATAAAACTTAAGAGACTCACTGGTTGTCAGAGACACCTCTCCCATCATGCTACCAATAAACAAAAAAGTAAAAAATTTAGCAGAAAATTTAAACACTGCTAATCTGTCAAAGAGGGGACAAAACTCATCATCAGTATTATGTAAAAATCAACTGTTGTCTAAAGGAAACAATAAACATAATTCTCTAGTTCCCCTATATTTTGCAACTTAATTGATTATGTTGAGATTTTACTAGCATTCCACACAAAATTTAGTGGGTTTTTAGGTTTGGGGCTAGAAAAATTGAGCAAATGTTGCAGAAATTTATTTTCTTATAGGTGGAACTATTGTTCATTGACTTGTACCTGAAAGTATAACAAATTTGTCTGAAAAACTGTCCTTTACATATCTGCTTGCAGTAATTACCTACTAGGGCTCTAGGAAGGGAAACATAAATATAGAAGTCTGTATCCTGTGTAGCAAATGCAGATGTGGCAGCATATAATTTTTCATGTAAAGGAAATGTTATCTGTACACTTAGGTACACTGTGAGACTAATTGTTTGTAGCTCTTCTGAACAGCTCTAAGGAGAGAGCTAAAAGAAGAGAAGTTGTCTACTGTGCTTTATAAAACTCAGAGGATAATGTAAAAAAATGTCCCAGCATTCTTACTCCTTAATATCTACTGCACTGTCATAAGCATCTTAACCTATTTTCAGGGAGAAAATTAACAGATACACTTGAGATCCTTATTTCTGACTGTGCCTGGGTTTTGGTCATCACTGCCATTGCAGCTTCAGTCCCTTAAAGTGGAAGGTGAGCTCGGTGCTGGCTTCTGCTATGGCCCAGATAAAGGGAGAATGAACTGCTCCTCTGCCCCTTTCCCAGTGCTCCTGCGTGGCCGTGTTCATAATATATCAGTGTTCATGTATATTTTTAAACAATGAATAAAAATATAAGAACTCAAAACATATAAAAGACTCTCTTTTTTTCTTTTTTCTTTCAGAGTATTATCATGAGAAGAGACAGGTTTTTGACTTGTTCCAGCACAGTGACTGTGAGAAAGAGGCGCTTTCAGGTCAATGCCAGCTATTTCAGGAAAAGATGATGGCAATATCAGACCAAGGGTTCCATCAGTGAAGTCACAGAGGTCATTGTGGAGGAAAACTCTCATTAATGGTGCAGGTGTTGGTCTCAGAACTCACCAGGGTTTGCATTTAACTTGAAAAAGCAAAATCCCAGTGTTACATTTTTTGAAATAGTAAAAATTTTTCAAAGTGATATGTTAGACACATGGGTTCTCCTACCCCCTGAGCTCTATTTGGCAGAATATAATTGATTTCTTTGACAACAGAATTACAAACACTATAGCAAGAGCTGTAGTAATGATGGATGACAAGATAAGTTATGAGGGAAATGTAAATGACTAAATATTCATTAAATGTTGAGAAGCATCTGAAATGTTTTGCACCTCCAGAAAATAGTTAAGAATAGAGTAATGACTGCAAAGGAAAGTGTAAATTTGGAATTGTTCTCAGGAAAGTGTAATTTTGGAATTGCTATTAAGAAGGATCAACTGGACCCTGAAATAATCTCTCAAGAAAAGTGATAGAAGCCTTAAATATGTGACTATAACTGCAGAACATTTAAGAATATGGCACTGGTGATGGAATGGACTGAACAGGTGGTCCATATTAATTTCCCTCATAATCTTTTTCTGTGGCTCCATGAACACATTTAAGAAATCTACAGTATACAAAAATCTTCTGTACACTCCTATAACACATAAAGGGGCCCTTAAAAACTTGTATGACTGTAATATCAGCCATATGTTCTTATTGTCAAAAATAGCAGCAAACCACAGTAATGGAAGAGAGCTTTTGAGTCTGGTCCATTTTTAACACCAGAAAACACACCACATAATCTCATTCAGAGATGTGTGAAGCTTCATTTCAAACCTAATTAAATTTTGCCCCTCTGATTCGATCCAGTAACTGCAGTCCGAGTACCTCACTCCTTTCACACAAACCTTCATTTAATTTTAGTCCATACTTATTCATGACCGTTTACACTCATTTGTTCTTGTGCCAGCACCATCCTTTGGCTTTAATAGCTCTTCTCTTCCCTGGTATTTTTTAGAGAGGGCAATTATACCCTGTTTTCTTCCCTTGTGTGGCGAGGCTAAACAAGCCAAGTGCCTTTACTCTCCTTGTATAGGTTCGTCATTCCTCTGATTATCTTAGTAGCACTAATTGCCTATTTCTGCACCCTGAATTCATCTTTCTTGCATGTGTGTGACCATGCAAGAGCTCATCAAGAGCTTTATTCAGAGGGATTTATAACTTCCCTGTCTTGAGTGAGGATACCTCACCTGATCCATTTATTCTCATGACAACTGCAACATTTGAGGGTCACAGTCATCCTGTGATTGATTAAAACACTAAATCTTTCTTTTTCTCTGTCACTTTCAGTTGATGAGTTCTCTGTTTATATTAGTGGATCTTGCGAAATGCATGAGAGGGCACTTTGCATGATTGAATTTTGTCTCTTCTCAGTTAGTTTCCTTGACCAGGTCATTTAGTTCTTCCTGTTTGTTATTCTGATTCTCCTGTGTATTGGTGATGCCTCCCAAATTTGCACTATCAGTAAATTTAATTATTACGTTCTCATTTCTTGTTTCCAAATCATTACTGTCTAAGATCAGTCTGTCAAGCCTCTGAGAACTCCACCAGAAGCTTCATCCAGTCCTGTTAGTAGTGTCTGTTACCATTTCCTTTTGTCTTCCTTTCTAATGACTCCTGTAGTAATGACCATTTCCATTATCTTAACCTGGCTGTGAGCTACCATTCTATGATATGTTTTCTTGAAATCAGGTGAGGTAAGTCCATCATTCACCATTTGTTCAAAAAATACATGTTGTCAAAGGAGCTATTTAACATGACTAAAACCATCTTTGGTAATCCTTTTTTTTTATGATTTTTGCCAATGTATTTAATGCAACCTATATTTTTTATACTCCTGTGTCATTCTTCTAAAATTTGCTCACAAGATATTTTTCCTGTCCTTTCTTCTGTTTCTGGAACAAGAAAATCTCTGTCTCTACTGCGTGTGTATTTTTGATTTTCCTTAGCAAGGCTTAATATGATTTGATTTTTTTGGCTATTCTGGCTTTATCATATACCCCCTGCTCTCCAAAAGATAGCTGACAGTGGTTTTTTTAACAATCAACCATCTGTTCTATTTCTTGAAGCTTTTTGTTTGTTTTCAGCATCTTTTACTGAGATGGAGAAATATTCTTTGTCAGTAGAATATCAGATAATCTTTTTTAAGCCTAAGAGAACTTTCCTAAGGCATCTTCTTTACAAACTGCAATACTACAACTACAAAAAGGCTCTCAAGAACAGAAGAGGCCTGAGGTTTATATAAAACAGGTTCTGTTCCCTTCAGTGAAAGTAGAAGTGATTGAGATGCTTTAAGTGTGCTAAAAGAAGAAAAAACCCACAGAAGGGGAGGGAAAGGTGGAAAAATTAAAGACCTGGGTGTTAGCTGGGATTTTCTTACTCAAGTGACTAGTTGGGATGGAAAATATTTAACACAGCCATTATCACTATTTCCACGTCTCTAAACAAAAGACTGTGTTTTCCTTTACTTTTTTCTTTGTCCCATCTTGCTTTTCTATCATGTTCAGGTATCCCTGCTAGATATTTTTATGGCATTGAATGAGGTTTTCTAATGAGGTGGTTATATTCTGACAGGTAAAGCAAGAATTACCCCAGTTTCTGGGGCAAGGGGCAAGAAGCAAGACACTAGCGGAAAGAAATATACTACAAGCCTGTGAGTGAAGACTGGGAGGTGAAATGCATGGAGGGATGGATGGATGGATGGATGGATGGATGGATGGATGGATGGATGGATGGAAAGAAAATCACAGTGAATGTCTGGAAAGAAAACACCTGCTATTCTCAATATTTTCCTCTGTTTACAAAGAAACTCTTAGGAAACTGATTGAAATTAAGAAGAAAATGAAAGGTAATTAATTTTTGTGTCTGTGCGTGCATGTGTTTCATCATTTTATCCTCTGTCTTTACTATCTCTGTTTTATTAGGACTGCTGTCTAGAAAATTCATATCATATCATCCGTTAGAGACAGGTGAATGAAGATGGGGTGAAACTCATGCTTCTGTGTGGCTCAAAAACCTGAGCCACACCTCAGGCATCATCAGTTTGGGTGCTTCACAGTGCGTCACGGCTCCACTGACACAGGTGGCAGCACAGCATCTCTTGGCTGAGCAGAAACCTCTGCAATGACAAGTAGAAATACAGCAGAAGAATGGCATTATAATACAATGAATTTATACACAGGTAAACATTAAAAAAAAATTGTATCGCTAAAGACACACTGGAGGATGAGATGCTAAGGAGCAGGACCACAGAAAGGGCCCTGGTGGTCCTGGTCATGATGAGTTAAACATGAGCCAGCAGTGCCCTGGCAGCCAGGAGGGCCACCCGTGTCCTGGGGGGCATCAGGCACAGCATCACCAGCTGAGCAAGGGAGGGGATTGTCCTGCTGTGCTCTGCACTGGGGCAGCCTCACCTCGAGTGCTGGGGGCAGGTCTGGGTGCCACAACACAGAAAAGCCACTGAGCTTTTAGAGAGTGTCCAAAGGAGGGCACGAGGATGGTGAAGGGCCTTGAGGGGAAGTGATAAGAGCTGCAGGTGAAATCACTTGGTCTTTTCAGCCTGGAGAGAAGGAGACTGAGGGGAGACTTCAGTGCAGTCTACAAGTTCTTTGTGAGGGGAAGCAAAGGGGCAATGATCTCTTTTGTCAGGTGACCAGTGACAGGACCCAAGGGAAAAGCATGAAACTGTATCAGGGGAGGTTTAGGCTGGATATTAGAAAAAGGTTCTTTCTCCAGAGGGTGTTTGGACACTGGAACAGGATCCCCAGAGAAGTAGTCCCAGCCCCAAGACTGACAGAGCTCAAGAAGCATTTGAACAAAGCTCTCAAGCACATGGTGTGACTCCTAGGGCGGTCCTGCGCAGAATTTCAATCATCCTACTGTGTCCTTTCCAACTCTGGATATTCTGTGATTCTATGATTTGTAATATAAATAAGGTAAGGTCCTGATCAACTGCTGAATCAGAGGTAAAATTTTATTAACTGTTGAAGTCAATTTCACCAAAGTCTTAACTTTGTAGTATTAGTTTATAGTTGTTTGTATTTCTTATTTTGCTTCCTACTGTTACAGCTCCAGGATAAGAGAAAGACCCTGTTTGCAAGAAGCTGAGATTTTGTTCTTGAACCTTGCTTGCAACTGACAGTGGAGAAGCAGATAATAAGCATCTTCAGTTACAGACCAATGCACATGGTCCAAAACTTTTAGTGATATTTCTATTGGGTCAAGAGAAGGAGATGATCCATATCTTGTCATCTTATTTGCTATTCCTTGGTCTTGGGTGCGGAAGGATTTTAAAAGAGCTCTTCAAATTTTGTGTCACCATGTGATGGGTAATCTTAAACAAAATGTGATGCTTGTGTGAAAATACCATGGAGGAGGATGACTTTTTTTAGTAGGACAAATATCTGAAGGAAATGTTGGATCTTGAAGCTAAATAAGTCAAAATACAGGAACTGCTAACTAATATGTGTGGCAGCTGCAAAACATTCATGAGTATACCAGTTTAAATGTACAGGGAGACTACATCCTTGCAGAAACTAGACTTTAGCCTCTAAACACTAAAATAAACATTCTGGAAAATATTTGCATCTGTTCACATTTTCTCTATATCCAGAAAATGGTTTGGGTATGTTTAATAGTTAGAAAGCTAATAAGTATTGAGAGTCATATCAATGGTTAATTAAAACTACATAAAGAGATAATGTGTTACATAAGCAACTTTGTTTACTGTGTTGTTCTAACTCTTGAAGCATTCCATGCGATACACACTTTTAAGAATTACTGCCGCCATTGTACTGTACATCTGTAAAACAAGCACCAAAATAGTAATGGACACCTAAGTGAGCAACAGCTATGGTATTTTTGTGAAGCATGGGTCATTGTGTTCTATTCCAGAGAAACATTTCATAGAAATTACTATTTTCCTGCACTGTATTGGCTTTGTCCTCAGTAAGGAGAAGTAATTTGCCAGGGACACATGTCAATGACCAGATTTTAGAGGAAAGGACTTTATGCACTTGAACTAGACTCCCTATAGGTCATTAAGAGGAGCTTTCTGGACACAGCAGTTTCTGCCATCTATTTCAGAGTCCTGCCCTGCAGTTTCTTGTTTGGGACCCATCTATATCCACTGGCTGTCAAGGTGCACACCTTACATTTTATGTCTCCTGGGGAGCTGATGTCTGACAACTGTTGTCTTCAAGGTAAGATGCTATCCAAGATGAGGGTCTCCAGGTAACACAGCTATCTTACATGGTCATAAGTGTCCTACTTAGACAATTATTTAAGTAACATGGTCTTATTTCAGGCAAGTTGTGGGTTTGTCTTATCTTAGTAGCTGTCTAGAGACAGATCACATTGACTTTTGTCCTCACCTTGCGTCCTGAACGGCTCTCCATCACTCTCTCCATAAGGTGTCTTAGCCTCCTGACAGCCAGGTCAGTTGCCACAACAATTCAGATATAAGATTTCTGTATATATGTGTGTACATCTATAAATATGGTTTTTCCACTGAGGCAGAAGAGAGACATCATGGCTTAATTCAGAAAAGCAGAAGAAAACACCTTCTAACAGGGCAGCAAGACTCTTTAGTCCTTTTTAAGACAGATATCTCTTCCTAAGAAAATAGGAATTGCTGCATGCACCTCCTGCTTCCTGAACTAGAAGATTCCTAAACTACAGAAGTTTAAAGTATATGTGAGGGCAGGGGCATATGCTGACCATGGGACTTCCCTGATGAATAACAACCTGGCCAACATGGCATGTGAGCCTGCAGACTTGTATGTTTAGAAGGAATTATGCTAGAGATTGTTTTTAGGTACAGATCCAGCCATACCGCATCATACAAATAGTAAGAAAGCAAGGAAAAGAAATGGTAGAAAGGGATGATAATGTCCTGCTGGAAGGAGTGTTAAATTAATGCAAAGAGCTATCCCTCGGGTAGATGCATAAAAACTGCAGGCTGGGTATTCAGTATCCAAATCAATTACTTGCAAAATGATTGCTTGGAGCTGCATCAGCTTTTGCCTAGTTAGCATTCATCAACACAACTGCCGCAGGGTGCATACAAGCCCACATGCATGCCAAGAAACAGAAACATGAGAAGGGATGGAATGAGAGAAGCAAGAGAGAAAAGCCCTAGCAGCACAGCATGGTCATTCACTCTAACCAAAACAGTCTTGCCCAGCTTTCCCAGGACAAAGGCACAGAGATATAATGAAGAGAGATTACAGCAGCTGTGCAAATCAGGCACACATTGTTTCAATGAAAAGGTCTTTGTCAGTGTAAGGTAAATGCAGTAAGGGCTTCTCTCTTCCTGTGATATATATGGAGGATTCATGAGGTATCTATACCCTATCAATACACAGAAGCACAGGATAAAGTAGCCAAAACCAGTTAGCATTTCTGATGTCAGGAATGAAGCTGTCTGAAAGAAAATTTACATACAGCACTATCTTTCACTTCCCAAGCAGGAAGTGATACTGCCTTCTTTCAGTCACTGACTACTACAAACTATTTATCAGCCTTTTAAGAGAGCAGTGACTTTCTCTGAGAAGTCACATCCTATGGGTGGGTGCAAGAAATTCGAAGACTTTTATTCTGACAGTAAACTACAATTTATATCCCTCAGAGTTTCTCTGGAGAAAGGAGCACATACCAACCACTCAAAGACATTAGGCTCCAAGCTGTATATAGTGAAAACTCCAGCAGTCATTCAAGTGACTGGAAACAAAAAAAACCCCCAAAGATTGAAGTCAACACAGATTCCCACCAGCAGAACTGTCAGGCATGCTTTGGGGGAGGTTCAGGACAGCAGAATTACAACTCTGGCTCAAATCTTTCATAAGTTTTATTGTACGTTTAAGGAGGACCTGTTTTTAAAGATTTGTCTAAGATTTCTGCAAGTGTTTTTTATCAATTGTCAGATGAAAATAATTAAATATGGCGAGAAAAATTTTTGACTTCATGAGCTTTCCTTCTCTTTTCTGCAGTCTCCAATGATTCCTTATATTTGAATAAGATATTACAATAGTGTCATTTCCAAAAAAATCTCCATGCTTCTGTAGAGATGTACGGCAGGGAAAGGGAAAGGTTGGTGAAATGTCTGCTGAAGGATACAATAATTTACCCCTAGGAACAGGAATACTCAGGGAAGACTTCACAAAGGGAACAAGTAAAGCATAAGCACAGAAACTGATGTGTAGGATGTAGTCTAGGTCACTTCTAGAATTTCCTTAATCCTTTCTTCATCCCTTTCTGATGTCACCACCAAGCAGGAAAGGACCTAGAATTTAATGTTACTAATCATAGCTCCATTTCTTCATCGCTCACTGAATATGTTCCCCATATTTGTTGCACCAGTTGATGAGATTGCATCAAAGAAAACATTCTCAGTCTCCTAAGGCAAGAAAGTAGTTCTGAAATGATGAGTAACAAATTTGGGAGAGATAGAAAATGCTTTAGGCTCCCAAGCCATTTGAAGGACCTGTGGCAAGGACCTCAGCACTTTTTCTGGGAAATGCTTTTGTTTTCAATTTCACTTTCTCTAAGCAAGCATGTGATTTCACACAATATTCTGTAAGGTGATACACTACTAGGATTTTAAATAGCACCAGAAATGTTTTTAATATAACAGGAGTATTGCTAATACAAACACAAGAAATATTCTTTAAAAACACTGGTTTAAAAAAAAAGTGCTTGTAATTGGAAGAAAATAACAATTCTTAGGCTACATCTGGAGCACTGGGGGAACTGGGAAAGGGAACGGCAAACAGACTGCCATCAATACTTTTGGAAACACCATTTTTTCATTAATTTGAAGTTATTAACAGCAGATAACTATTCAGGCACCACATTCAGTTATTCCCTCATGCAACTAACTCACACATTTCCACACAGTTGCCCCACTGGAGCAACACTGGGGAGGCCAGCTGCAGTCTCATGTCAATGGTTGTGTTGCCTTCTCCACTGCTCTTTGGAGTCCCCCAGGGACCCTTTGTTTCATCAGGTGTGTGTGAAGCCCCACAGTTGTCACCTGTGCTTCGTAGAATCTCACTCCATGGCTGTAGTCCACCTAACACACTCGTGTGCACTGTTGACTTTCAGCAGGTTTGCTGAGCTCTCAGTGCAAAAGTCCATCAGTTCACTCAATTTCAACAGGACTTAACGGCATCCAGAGCTTGTCAGCCCTTGGGAAATTCCTGCATGTTTCCCTCATTGAAATTTCTCTTCCCTTACCTTGGCCTGCTTTTCACTGGTAGCACCTTTTCCCTCCAAACCTATAGACCCCCTCCCCATCAGCTCATGCAGAAGGATTCTTCATGGCCGAGTGTCCATCTTTGCAACAGGTTGTGCAGACTGATTGTAGACTTACCATCCCTGGAGGTTTTCCACATACACAGTGAGATCAGGCTACATCTCACCTGGTTTTGTTTTGGCTACCATCCTGCTTCAAGACAGAGGTTGGACTAGATGGCAGAGATCCAGTCAATGTTTCTATGATTCCATGAAATGGCAAAGCTTATTTTCTGAAAGATTTCTTTAGGAAGAGGACAGATTTTGCTGTTTGGAGTTCTCCACATTCTTTCCCTTTGGCCAAGGACAACCTCTCTTAAATAATGTGGTCAAAGCCTCCACCAGAACCAATACACTTTGGAAAACACTTTTTGGCATAAGGTTTTGTCTTCTGTTCTGAACAAAATATAAAAAAACCAAAAAAATAACATTCTCTTCAGTTCTATTATAATCTATTTTGTGGTATTATTACTCATCAATGATGGAACATTTTGGATAAGTCAATACACATACAAACATGCGATTTTTTTTGTTTGTTTAAAACTTAAGCCAATCTTCAGATATGCATTATTTTATTTCTTCACTTGAGATTATAAAACATTTTTTAGCTATCATCAAAAATGAGTTTTTTGAGGTAAAAACTCAGATATGGTTGAAAGACTTTTACTCAGATTTTCCTTCTACTGAAATTTAAATGACATTATTAGTGCAAGAACTGAGCTGAGAGAGAAACATGAAAATAACCTCACCATTTGGGTTTCATTACAGAAAGTTTCTTCATCCTTGTGCAACTTTCTGCCAGGTGCTGGCAGCAAAAAGGGACAAGTCAATCTGCCTGTGGGCCCCTTCAAACACTTCAGTAACATTGGCTCGTTCCCCAAACAAATCACCTTATGAAAGACTTTTGCTGGGGCATTTCATTAAGAAAGAAATTTAGGACAGAGGACCAAGAAAACTTTCTTAGGGATGTAAAGAGAGTACCAATTAATTTGGGAAAGGCAGCAGTAAGCAGATCAATGATAGTTTAATCAGATATCTTGGCTATAATCTTCCTTTTTCTTAACAACTTGTGAATGTAAGCAGTACTCCAGCTCCCACTGGAGCCCAGAATGTTGGGGCAGAAGACTTTGTTAGCTTCCCATCAATTCCAGGCATAATCTTTGCTGTGAAATGCAGCCCCACATTGCAGCTGTTCAGCTCTCTGTGTGTTTCACATCACCTCAATGGCATATCTCTATATCCAGACACACTAGAGGATATCTAAGTAAAAGATGATCATCCCTGCTTGCAGATAGAACAAGTTTCAACAACAATTTGGATGAATTTTTGTAGGTTTTTAATCTGCCACATTTTGACAGAGGAGGGCAAAATACTGTTAATAACTATGTTGGTTTGGCTTTCAAAATCTGTCTTGGGCAAAGCCTAAGCTGAGTTTGTCCAGCTGGAGTTTTCCAGTCCTGACATGTTTGCAGGGCAGAGGTGCAGGTGGCTGCCCCTTCATGGTTACTGAGTTTGGGGCGCAGTGGTGTTTCCCCTGTGCGGCTTTAACTGTGATGAAAGCCACATCCCACAGCAACACATGCATTGTCTCTGCTCTTGGCTACACAAAGACCTGCCAGGGTGAAGTATTTCTATTAATCTCCAAAGTGTGAGCCTTGAGTTTTTTACATAATTGACAGCAATTTCTACAGTACACAGTTAAAATCCTTTACTTTTTAGAATTGTTTCTTTTAATAGAATGCTTTCTGAAAGTCTAGTGCAACTGACTTGGCAAGACCTTACTACTTCAGTAAACAATTATTTTAGGGACAGAAAGGACTGAATCCTGCATCACATCATCAGATTCTTTCAACATCTTGTTAGCAAACATCTGCAACATGCTTTTCTGTACAGATACTGGGTAACAGATGTCAGGCTTAGTGAGGAAAATACTTAGAAAAAAATAACTACAGAACTGTTGAATCCTCATAGCTAAAATGATGAATTGCAGTGGCTGCAGTTTAAGATGATGTTGTCTTGAGAGAGAAAAATGTTTTCTAAAGGAATGATTTTCTGTCAAGTTTTAGTTACTAAAGTGAAAATATTTAATTTTTCAATCTGAGTAAAATGCAAAACAAAAGAAATCAATGTAATAAAGTTAGTAACACTGATTCTATGTCTCTCTTATTGAACAACTGAAAAGCAGATGTGCTCTGATTAAGTGTACAAATATAGAAATGTATTGATTGCAGGAGTGAAGCTCCTTGAAGTGTTTCCTAAAAGAGACCACTATGTATTTTAGGAGTAAAAGGTCTTACTAACCTTTCCATTTACACAAAGTTTCATGACTTGACATCTCAACAAATAGCAGATGCTTATTGATTTCTTTATGAACTGTCAGCAAACCTGGGTGATATTATGTTGAACACCACTTACAGAAATGTACAGAATCATAATTTGACTCCAGCTCATGGGTGTAAATCTTGGTAACTGCTGGACACAGAAACAGAAGAGTGAACAGTGAAACAACTGCATTTGCAGGAAGTCTTACCCTTGGGAATCTTTGCAATCTTGCAATCTCTAACACTAGAATTCTGTTTTACTTTCTTTCTTCTGTTCTGAAAAATTGAAAACAAAACTGATTTGTCCCTCAGAATCTCTTACAATTGCTGCTTCTAGTGTACATGAGCCAGCCTCCACTCACACCCTAAGCCATGCAAGTTGTTGCTTTGGCATGTTCAGTACAGGCAAGCACTTTGAAAAAAGTTTATGTCATCCTTTGTTTTCCCATCACGAGGGTTTTTTAATTCCTTTCCTGTGAACACTCTGAAGAAATGCTTGCAAAAATATAGTAATAGCAAAATTCATCTTTATGGCGCTCATTCACTCTAGATACAGGGAATCAACACTACAACTGGGGCCCAGTTCTTTCAAAAATATTGCAAGAAAAGCATATGTCCCATCCCACATTCCCATACTTCCTTACAGAAATCCTGGTTGAAGCAGTCCTTAAAGAAAATAGCCTTGTTATAATAGAGATGCTTCACCTATTTGGAAATATCTATGAAACTGACTATTTGGAAATAGCTGGGGAATGTTTCATAACCACTAGAATCCAGAGGACAGATTTTTCTGATTCACAGCAATAAATTCAAAAGCCATACAAAGTATATTCTTCTGGAGAGCATTTGTGAAAAGTTCTTGTCCTCTGTAGGTACTGGGAATGGTTGGAAAGTAACTGAGTCTACACCCAGTTTTAGGCATAAAGAACACAGAAGGGAAAGTGAAGACTCATTCATGCAGAACATGAATGCAGCATAGTCCAGTGAAGTCACATATTTAGTGACTTTTAGTCTTTAACCAGTGATCATGCCTCCACAGGGTGACTTGCTCTGTCTTAAGATAGGTGTAAAAGCCTCCATCTAGTCTGGTGTTGGGGCCCTCCCCCGCTGTGTAGCCCTGGCAGAGGGGCCCTGAGGGCACAGACACGGGGTTTCCCTGCCCCTGCTCAGCCTCGTTCCCGTTGGTTGGTTTGTGTTCCCTGCGCGGGCAGAAGGACCCTTGGTCCCGTGACTGGAACAGTTCCTGGGCAGAGCTCCGGCCATGCGGCTGGAGAAATAAACATCTCTGAAACCTCTAGCAAGAATCAGTCCATATAGATTTCTTTTCCACAGGCCTCGTTGTCTGATACATCGTGTTGCAATATCCCCACTGTAACAGTCTGGTTTTCTTTTAAGGGTCTGAACTTGAGATATGTTGTTTGATAGCTTGAAAAACACTAAATTGTTTTTCAAATCAAATCTTACTTTTGATCACACATTATGTCTACAGAGATTGTGTGCGATGGAACAGTGTTAACAATCATTTTTCTCCCCTCCTTGTAACAGCAATGAAGTGCTAACAAGGAACTCTCTGACAGTGCTGTGTAACTGCCTAGATCAAATCCTTTTACAGCTTAAGTCTCATGATACAAGTTCAGAAGAAAATGTATATTGTCGTCCACTACAACAGCATTAAACTTGCTCTAAATTATCACAAGGGGCAAAAGCAGAAGGCTAGAGACAGATTCTAATATTTCTCTACTGGAAGTAAAGCTTGGCTCCAGTTAAGTGTAAAATACCAAATAATTCTACAATGCATTTGCATGCTATTCCAAATAACACTGAGCAAACTTTTGCACTCTTTGGTGCTTTCTAAAGCTAGTAGCAGACCAGGAGAGGACAGCAAGCTTAGATGAGAACAGTGGAAAATAATTAAATACTGGGATTTCCTTCATAATGGAAAGAACCTTCTTCACTTTACAGTTTCTTTATCTTTATTTATTTCCCTTTTTTTAAACTCTCCATAATATAACTTGAAATTATTGTTAATTATCTTTTATTTTCTTTCCAGAAAACGTTCACATGTTCATATCCTAGCTGAAGAACTGAAGAGAACATCCAAGAAGCATTAGTGGAGCTTTCTTCTCAAAACAACATAATCAATGCTTTTTAATCAATAAAAGGATCTGCAGACTCTCATCACACATTAACAGAAGTTAGATATCCATGGTGGGTTTGGCCCAGATACTGTAGTTTGCCTATATTTACTGAAAATTGCTGTAAATTACTTGAGATGATCCTTAATGTTTGAATAATCTGTTATTAAAAGCATGAGGGGCAGTCTGGTGGTCTGACTAAAGCACATTTGAACAGACTAAGGCTACAATACAAAACAGTTCAATGCAAACATTTTGGAATGCACTTTGAGAAAAGAGTCAATATTTAAAAAAAATATTTTGTGCTTCTCCTTCATGCCGACCCACTTTAAGAACAAGTGATTACGAGAAAGAAAAAGAGTCAAGTATTTTCTAAAAAGCTGCCTCGTTTTAGGAATCTGAAGTTAAAGCTTGAAAACAATAGATTCCCAAAGTCACTGTCATTTATGTGCCCTGAAAATATAAGGGAAAAACCTATGAGATGTATGTGTTTTGTAGGACTGAAAACTGAAAGTAGTAGTTTTTTTGTTATTGGGAGCCAATAATTCAAATAATCAGAAACACATATTCACCATTCAAAACACAGGTCTTACATTTTAACTGATTTTCCTTTTCACCATTACACAAAAATTTAAGCATTCTTTTTTCTTTTCTTTTTTTGTTTTTTTAGAAGTAGTAGAATTAATGGAATACCTCAGAACAGCAAGCAAGCATATCAACTTAACTTTAAAGACATGAGAAGACCCCTTGAAGCCAGTAATGTCTTTATCCCTATAATCCTAGCTAAATTGCTGCATAATATTTTTTAACTGAGTTCTTTGAGTTTCAAGGTAAATGTTATCTGGAAGTAGGAGTAATTCAAATGTACGTAAATTATAATAAAACAGATTCCTAATAGAATAGTTTATCTACTTGTCCTTTGCTTTTACATTTTAAATATTGATGGTGATATTTTATTTCTTCCTTTGTTTTGAGTGTATTTGGTTTTTATTAATCTTCTGATGACTGACATTTGTTCATGTTCTCTAAGCTGACTCTGCAGGCACTACAAATAGAAATAAACCAGCAAGATACTGTTTGGTGTCATCATAGAACTTTTATTCTTTTTGAAAGCTTCAGCATACTTGGTATGATACACCAACAGAAAAGTTTTACAGTCAAATATCACTGGGTACAATACTGATTTATGCATAGAGAATTCTGTGTGTTTTGATTTTTCCTAAGCTTTGTCTTCCCCAAACATCTGCTGCCTTCCAGATATGATAGGGGAACATTTGATTTTTATTAGTTTTTAGTTTGTCATGGATATTTAGACAGTATTAATGCAGCAGATATTTATTCTTATGATTCACTTTGCTAATATGTACAGTACATTGAAGTCAAAGAAATGGTTTCCCCAAACCTAGTTCAAAATGTGGATGCTTGTAAGAATCAAGGACTTATAGTTCTTTTATTTCTTTTTTGTAATGAAAATCCTTAGACCCATGGTTTTGATTTTCAGCAGTGTTGTGTTCCACTGTGGGGAACTGCAGAGAGTTCTTTTAAAAATGGATGGTTGGGAACGAAATTAAGCCAAAGAAGGCAAGCGTTGTATCTGAGAACCATTTATTGGTAATGAAAAACAAAATAAAAAGGAGTTACCCTGCTAAACAGGGCCAGCAAAGAGACCCAGAAGGCAGGCTGGCTGGGGCCAGGGCAAAGGAGGGAGTGAGCGGGAGCAGAAAAGAGTGCGAGCCTCAGCAGGCAGCAGCGAGCCCTGACGCAGTTAGTTTTTATACCCCCCTGACCCTCCCAAAGTCTGCCCACTAAAGGGATCCATTGGTCCAGTCCAACCTATGCTGTCCATTGCTGGAGACTTTTTCATGACCTGATTGGAGAATCCCCCCCACAGTGTCTCCTACTGATCGCCTGGTGTGGGGTGTTGCCTGGCGAAGTCACCCCAGAGATGAGGCTTCCCCCACTCCTGGCTGCCTCCTGCAAGTGGCAGGTGTATGCTCCCTCCCCCCACATGCCTCTGACAACCCCGACAACCAGAGCTGAGGCAAACTAAAATAGCTGAATTCAAACTGAATTGGGTCCTCACAAACAGGAATACACTTCATACTGTAAATGGCTAATTCTGCTAATTCTATTCACATATGATACTGGTATTCATATGTGTGAAATTATGGAGAAGATTATTTTGGGTGGCATTGAAAAGCACCTAAAGGACGATGAAGTCATTGGTCACAGCCAGCACAGCTTCATGAGAAGAAAGTTCTGCTTGCAAACCTAATTTACACTTGCTACAAAGTAACACTCCTTGTTGGTGGGTATGCAAGGGAAGCCAATAGATATAATCCGACCTCACTGACCATGGGAAGCCAGTAGATGCAATTTTTTTGGATTTCAGTGAAGCTTTCAATACTGTCTCTCACAGGATCCTCCTGGATAAGACATCCAGCACACAGCTGGAAAAACACATCATGGGATGTGGGCTCAGCTGGCTTATGGGTAGAGTGCAAAAGGTTACAGTGAATGGGGTGACCTCAGAATAGTGACCTGTCACTAGTGGGGTTCTGCAGGCCTCCATCCTAAGCCCCGTGCTCCTCAACATCTTCATAAATGACCTGGGCACAGGACTGGAAGGGATGCTTAGGAAGTTTACTAATAGCGCAAAATTGGGAGGAGATGTTGGCTTCCTCAAAGGCAGAGAGGTCCTGTAGAGAGACCTCAACAAATTAGAGGACTGGGCAATCACCAACCGTATGAAATTCAACAAGGGAGAATGCTGGATTCTGCACCTGGGATGGGGCAACCCTGGATGTATGGACAGACTGGGGAATGAGAGGATGGAAAGCAGTGCTGCAGAAAGGGACCTGGGAGTCCTGGTCAATGGCAAGTTGAACATGATTCAGCAGTGCCCTGCCCAGTGGTGTCCTGGGGGGCATCAGGCCCAGGATTGCCAGCCGGGAAAGGGAGAGGATTGTCCTTCTCTGCTCTGTGCTGGGGCAGCCTCAGCTTGAGGCAGTTTTGCCTCAATACAAGGATATAAAACTATTGGAGAACATTCAGAGGAGGGCAATGAAGGTGGTGATGGGCCTGGAGGGAAAGTGATAAGAGCTGCAGCTGAGGTGACTTGGTCTTTTCAGCCTGGAGAAGACAACACTGAGGGGAGACCTCACTGAAGTAACAATTTTCTCGCGAGGCCCAGAGGAGAGGCAGACACTGATCTCTTCTTTGTGGTGACCAGTGACCGGGCCCAAGAGAATGGCCTGAATTGTGTCAGGGAAGGTTTAGGTTTTACATCAGGAAAATGCTTTTTGCCCAGAGGGTGGTTGGACACTGGAACAGGCTCCCCAGGGAAGTGGTCACAGCCCCAAACCTGACAGAGTTCAAGAAGCATTTGAACAAAGCTCTCAGGCACATGGTGTGATTCTTGGCGCTGTCCTGTTCAGGGCCAGGAGTTAAACTTTGATGATCCTACTGGGTCCTTTCTAACTCAGAAAATTCTCTAATCCTGTGATACGTTTTTAAGTTTAGCAAGGCATAAATAATGCCACTGTGTCTGAGGGAGGTGTTGTCAATTCAAGTTATGTGCTTTTTTCCTGTACACTACATACGTTACCCAAGACTAAAACATATAGCATAACCAAAATTAAAATTCTTGTTATTAGCAAAATATAGTTCTTCCATTTTGTGCTACTCCTGGAAATCTCACAGTTCTGGAAACCCTGAGGTGAAGGTACTATCTCAAGTCTTTGAGAGCAGATTTACTGTGGAAACTGGTTGAAGAAAGGAGTTAAGTAATCCATGAGGCCCTCAGGACTCCAGAAAGGGAGATCTATTGGCACCTGCTCCAAGCAAGCTAAAACAATCGTAAATCTATTTGTAAGAACTACAATGGTTTGGGGCAGTCCAATCCTAAGCCCACCAGGGCAGGCATGAGCCCATGGCGTCTGTGAAGACAGCACAGGTGGGAATGGCAGAGCAGCACTGCCTTAGATTTCGCAGTGGTGAACAGCAAGTGGAGAATATTGCAGCAAAAGGACAGAGGAATGAGGGGATTGAACCTAACACGCATTGTTAGCCCATGTCCATCAGGGCTATTTAGGCTGAAACTATTGCCAAGACACTTAATGCGGTGAGGAACTTTTCTTAATAAGTATTTTTTGTACAAGTATTTTCAACTTTCCCTAAATTATGCTCTTCCCTCTCCTGCCATGGAGTTCCTTCCATCTTCAAACTTTAAAGTAATTTGTATGTAAGCAGCTTTTGCTTCTCAAAAGGACTCAAGAAGCCTACTTGATTCGGTTTCCTGGGAATGGGCTCAAGTTTTTTCATGAATGAATTTGCCTCTTTTCCTGCTAGAAACACTAGACATTTCATGGTACTACACCATTTTATCCCACCTCTCTCAATTTTATTCCCCATTCAAAGACTACACAAAATCTTTCTGAGAGTGAGATCTTAAATGCTTCCTGTTCCATTCTTAATCTTTTTAGGTTTCTTTTTCCATTTAGCCTTCTTAGAATGATTTTATGAAGAATTCTGTCACAGTAGTATCCAAGAGAAATCTAGCTCAATGTAAAATGTACAAATGACCTTTGAAGACATGCCAAAGAGAGGTCTTGGACTTTGTTCCTCAGTAGATTGTCCTTTGGTATTAAATCTCTTTTAAAAGGGCAAGAGTTTCCAGTATTTGTCACATACACTATTAGAGATTGAAAAAAATAAAAGAATCATTCTGATTATGGCCAGCTAATATCTAATATAATGATTCTGAAGAGAAGAAAAGCCTTATTTCATATGATATATGTTTTTCAGTTTCATTCTTGTGAAATTACCCTATACACATTCCATGGAGCAAATCTCTTGATACAGAGGCCCCCTGGAAGATCTTCTATTCCCATTATATTTCCACTGAAGTTGTGGGGATATGTGATATTTATAAGTTTGTTTTCTACTTTCTTCAAAGTGATTGGTTCATTGCTTTATCTTCAAAATATATTGTTTGCCTTTTGTTTAGCTATGTGTTTCATCTACTCCATCTTCCACTCCTGTTCCACATAGCTGTTCACTGGGACTCTGCACTGCCCTCCGTGAGGCAAGCTGTCCCTAGGTTCTCCCAAAGGCCTCACAAACAGGTGAGGTTTGTTTCTGTCCCTGCTCAGGAGGCATTGATAATCCTGGTCACTTCAACACATTGAATGAGAGTGAGATCTTCACACAGTTCTTAGTATATCCTGTCCTTCCTCGTAGGATGTGTTGTTATTTGCATATTTTGAAAACCAACTAAAAAAGAAAGCAGCAATCACTCTATTTGTGCTGCTCCACTTGGTATGACTGTGGCTTCTTCCTCCTTTTCTTATATACCAAAATTTAATTCCAATAGTGTATGAGAACTTTGCACCTTTCAATTTTGCTGGTTTCTCCTTAGCCCCTGATCTAACAAGCTCTTTACCACGCAGTCCCAGTGCTGTGGTTTTACTTTCCTTATGCTGTGTGCTTATGTTCTGTTCAGATTTGCTCACACCTCTACCTTACAGTTCTGCAATTTTCTCACCTATGTAAGGCAGGGCTCTGCCTGTAACAGATCCACACAGAGCTGAGCCAAGGACTCTGGAGCACCAGGAGGCCAGAGAGCTCGCCACTCCAAGCACGTGCTTCTTAGTAATTATTTTCTTCCCTCAGGATTTCCAATCCAGTTGACTGCCTTGAACTTTGTTCCTTTGTTTTCTCAGACCTCTTGCTCCTACTCAGCTCTGCTAACTTCCTCTTTAGAGTCCTTTGCTGCCTCAGTGCACTACTTTGTACTCAAACCCGGTACAGCCTCCCAAACTGGTGAAAAGTGAGGCAAATGGGGATGAAAATATGATCTGTCTACACAAGGAAGGTAACCATGACTGCATTCATTAAAGGAATGGGAAAAGAGGGTGAGCAAGAATGAAGTAGAACCAAAGCACTACTTGAGATATTTATGAGCCCAAGTAGCTACAAAAAATAAAAACCTCACCAAAAAAATGTCATAGTAGCAAATAGAATGAGATGTTCTAAAATGAAGTAACTGTGTTGACAGTAAGAAACAGAAGAATGCCATTCACTGAAAGTTTTAAATGAACTATTCAAATTGAGAAGAAGGAATAGAGGGGATTAGAGTGATTAATTTTTAAGAAGAAGCCAGGGAATATGATGCAACTAATCCAAAACTGAACAAGTGTTAAGAAATTGACTCTTTTTTTCCTTTGCTTTTATTACTTCTTTACACTTCTGGTTTCACTTGAGTCTAAAGGGCAGAAGGATCAAAAGATTTCTCTCTATTCTCTCTAGATTCCTGATTCTGCTAGAACTGAGAAAGTGGAAAACATTATCATGAAGGTTGTTCTGATGAGGCCCACAGCTATGTAGTAATCCTAAATCTGTTTAGCTGCATCCACTTCTGAAAGGTCAGTTGTAGCTTGTGTTACCACCTCTTCACTTCTAGCACACAAAAAGGAGTTCTCTCTGCTGCCTTTTCCCCATTTTCCCCAAGATCACATGAATGTCTCAAGGCCAAGGAGAATTCTCTCTGTTTATCAGCATGATCCTGGAATCAAAGTGATGACTGAAAGGAGCTGAAAACTGTCTCTGTGCCTTCCTTTCAATATAGGCACTGCAGTAAGTGTTTTTCACACAAACTGAATCTCAAAACAAAGCATGATCTATATGGGAAGTATATTTTAATATTTTGTTTCCCGTCATGACTCTCCAAATCCATTTTTAATAGTGTAAAGTAATAATCAGCAGCCATACTTTTGGTATGCAAACACTGGCATATTCCGTAGGTTATCTATGACCATTAAGTAGGAAACATACATGTGACACCTGGCACTTGTCTGCATGTTACAACCCTGTATCACAATAAATGCTTGTTCACTGCTTTGAAAATGCTTCAAAACAGCCTTACATTTTGTCAAGCGGGGAGGCTTAGAGGTCTGAACTCTTGAACGGCAATGAAAATCCCACTGAAGGTGCTTGGATGCTTCACCCAGTAACTGGGATCTTTGTTTATCTGAGGAGCTCTAAGATGTATTTCTCTGAAGATTGTATTTTGTCAGTTTTTTTGCTTTAACAGATCAAGGACATGACTCATAACTAAGCCATGCTGAATTATTTCCTTTCCAATGCTTCCATCCAGACTGGAACGAAAGGACCCTTGAATTTCCTCCATAAAGTCTGACAGAAAAACAAGAATTCTGTTATTTAAAAAAGTTTAGTAGTTTTATTCTAGACAAAGCCATTGAGGGAAAAAGGGTCAAAGAGAATTTCCAGGTGTACTAGCAGCAAAGATTTTACCTGAAAATCTAGAAACCCACAACCACATCCCTAATTCAAACCGGACAATACTCTTTCCTTTGTTTCAAGCTGAAATTCCGCACTAAGCACAAATTGCAGAGTTGGTAAGATTTTTTTTTAGACTAAATCATTTTCTTTCTAAAATACAATTTTAGGAATTGTCTTTTTCTTCGTGTCCCATATTACCATTGCATTTCTTTATCTGCTTCATCAGAGTTCAAGTGTTAGGGATTGATATCTCTTGTGAACTGGGGTCTTGTTCCGCTGTAGACTCTTTGTAATTACTTTTCCTGTATTGTTAATATTATAATTTGTCATGAAATTTCTATTGTATCTTTTTTCATTTACCTTAGACTATCTGTTATCAGGCTGCACATCTCCTCAGAGTTGCACTACAAGTGATCCAAGAAAAAAATTTTAAGACTTTTTTTCAGACACAGTAGTGTGTTTCTTTGACTGAACCTTGAGAGGTTAAATGTAAATCTTAGAAGCTGTAAAAAATCTTAGTTATATTAAAGTTTGTGGAAATACTGGGATAAACTTAAGTCATATCAGGACTTTTCCCCCAGTTTTCCTCTGTGAATACTTCAAAATAATAGTTGAAAATAATGTTTCCATTCAAATTATGCAATATTTGCCTAAACTCTCAGTGTTCTTGCTAAAAATTTCCATCGAGCTCACTATTTTACTCACAGAGAGCAAACATGAACAAAAAGAAATTAATTACACTTTATCAGTCATTCCAACTAAAAAAAACTTAACATGTTTTCTCTTATGCTACCGGCAATATATTGTGCTCAAGTTTATTAGTCTTTCTACAGAGTTTAACGTGTTTTGGATCCAGCAAAAATATTTGAAGACATTCAAATTTTAATTAATTAGCATTGATAAAAACGATTTGACTTCAAAAATTCTAGTTAATTGTAAACTATCCAGTTATATCAGATACACATGAAATCTTAGTTCTAAAAACCTTAAAATTCAAATATCTGATTTCTCTATTTTTTTTACAGTTAACTAGATGGAAAAGTGAGAGTGAACAGAAAGAGCAAGGACTGCTGTCTGCGCAGAGCTCCACGGCAGAACTGCCCAAAGAGCTTGGATTAAAGTCCTCAGCCTGGCTTAGGGCAGCCTGATGTCTCATGAGCCCAGAAAGTCCAGCAGTAGTTTGTTTTAATGCAGTGCTCAAGGCAGAGGTGCAGCGTGATCAGTCAGTCACAAGTGTGTGTTTTACTGTGGCTAGTTCAAGTCTCACTTGTCACGAGAGGACCTTGCTGCCAGTGACATTATGTGCCATATAATACCTTTGAAAATGGTTGGATGGCTGAAATCACCCAATTTTTCACTATTCCCTTTTACTAAACATAAATCTAATTGACAAAGCTACAAAAGGAAGATACATCAGGGAATGGGTAGAGCAGCATCAGAGCCATCAAAAACCGAGGGACAGAAAAAGGGGAGAAAAGAGGAGGCCATAAATGGATGAAATATTCAGAAGAAAATGACAACAAAGTGGACAGGGAGAATGAGGATCAGAAAATGTGTACCTATGAGAGAGTGAGCCTCTCCAGGTTCTGCTACTTCCAAGAATCAGAAAAGATGAGTTAAACCAAATGAAAGGAAATACTGAAGGGGCAGGTGGAAGTAAGAAGTCTAGGAAATATTTTCTGAAATGTTTACATCATCAAGAAAGTACAACCATGAAAAGACCACAGATAGTGCTTGAAGCTTGTCTATCAATACCATGCACTTTCTGGAAGTTTCTTGTCCCTGGTGTTGATTTACTAGTTTATGTTCTGTTTGGCCATAGAAACTAACAAGGACAATGGTAGTGAGGGAGGAAGTGTAAACTGCTGATTGCACATTGAATACAGTAGTTTGAGATAATAGTATACTTTCAAAATAAGCATAATATATTTTCCTAGGTGAGAATTTCCTTGTCATGGTTATGGTCCAATTGATTTCCTGCTTTGAGATGAAAGATAAGACCTGTGATGAATCAGATCTCTAAATTATTCTGGGACCATCATAGTTGGCAGAGACCTGACTCCTTTGCCCGCCCCAGACTACATAGCTTAAACTCCATGTCAGTGCAACCTAGATGAAAACTTTGGGAAACAGCTCTTGTAATGAAAAACACACACAGAACTCAGGACTCTGAACTTACAGCAGAATCTGAGAAACAACTCACAGCTTAGGTGCATGGGAAAAGCATGAAACATGGAGGTGTGAGAGTAGAAACAGGATTTCTGCTTTTGCTTTAGATAATTTTCACTTCTGAAAAGCAAGTTATTACTCCTGTAAAACTATTTGCTGAGCCATTGGCTACACAAGCTGCGAAAGAAGAGGGTCCTTGTCATGGTTATGGTCCAATTGATTTCCTGCTTTGAGATGAAAGATAAGACCTGTGATGAATCAGATCTCTAAATTATTCTGGGACCATCATAGTTGGCAGAGACCTGACTCCTTTGCCCGCCCCAGACTACATAGCTTAAACTCCATGTCAGTGCAACCTAGATGAAAACTTTGGGAAACAGCTCTTGTAATGAAAAACACACACAGAACTCAGGACTCTGAACTTACAGCAGAATCTGAGAAACAACTCACAGCTTAGGTGCATGGGAAAAGCATGAAACATGGAGGTGTGAGAGTAGAAACAGGATTTCTGCTTTTGCTTTAGATAATTTTCACTTCTGAAAAGCAAGTTATTACTCCTGTAAAACTATTTGCTGAGCCATTGGCTACACAAGCTGCGAAAGAAGAGGGTTTTTACAAAAATGTGTATTTACCAGAATGGTTATTCTCCATAGTGTCCTTTTTGTCTCAGTAGAAGAAATACTTTTCAGAAGATGGTTCTGAGGCATATATAGTGAGGCATGCTAAAGTCAGCCTCTGGGATTATTGCCCTTCCACCCACCATAATTTTTCATTAAGCGGTATTAGATTATGTTCATGGCCACCAGTGTACCTTTCAGGAGACATGTTTATCCATTGAATTTTAATGGTCTTTCAGGAAAATATTTCCACAGAAAAGGTCAGAAAAAACTATTTCTGAGGTACAGAGTGAGAGTTTTGCACAGGCACTGAGAACTCTATGGAGCAAGAAAAGCATTTACATTAGAAAACTAGATATTACATAATACAATAAAAAAAGATTTAAAGCCATCCTGGCTCTAGTCCCCTTACACATCTATCATATTTACTGATTCAAAGCACTTTAAATCAAGCATCCGAGCATTTTAGCTAAAGCTAAAAGTTTGTCTTTCTTCAAAGAACATACAAAATGGTAGAAAAAATATTAAAATGTCACATTTTAAGTAGTGCTGAAACATAGGGCAGGCTAAATGGTTTAAAGAGAATAAAAAGAGAGACTAAACTGAAACTCATTGTTTTCACCCTAACATATCTCGGTTTTTTCCCCCTAATGCAGTTACTTATAATGATACTACTTGTCTGAAACTGGCAGCAAAAGGGTGTAGGTTTAGACTCACAGTTGCACACTGATCTACCTTCAGTCCTTCAAGACCATGTGGTTTACCAAGGCATCCAAAGGGATTGCTGCATGTTTCAGCCTCGAGATTGCTTCATCTCTTTGAAAAAGACAACATGCACCCTTCAGGCTACCTGTTACCATTTTTTAAGAACTTAGTTTAAATATATACATTAGGAACTGCACATTTCAGAAAGTATATAGTTCCTGGAATAGAATTCACCCTAGAAGTGGTTAATCACCTTAACTGCAGCCCACTTGCACATTTTTGTACCAAAAACATTGATAAATTGCAGAGAGAAGCACATTACACATAGAATAAATAAATGCATAGGTGTAGCATCCAATGAGCAAACTCCTTATTCCACTTAATAAAGTAATAAAACCAAAATTAGAAAAAAAATGTATTTCCAACCAAATATCCATTTATCAAGACTAACTTCTGTAAAACTTGGTTTTGAAGATTTTTTTTAATTGAATCACCACTGTGGCTAAACAGTGTGACAGAGGATAGATCTCCTATTGAGAAAATGTTGATCTAATGAACATTGACATCACAGACTTGGTACAATTTTTTCTTCATTTGCAAGAACAGGAAATACAACAGAAAATAATTTTAATTACTCTAAATAAGAATAAAGATAAAATGGATATAGGTAGGAAGAAAAACAGAGACATAGCTGGAAAGAGATAAGATATGCATCATGGAGCATGAACCTTTGTCCAAGAGCAGTTTTGGACAAACTAGAAAAAAAGATCAGTGGATGTAGGTTGTGGGTTTCTTCATTGGGCTGAAATTGTGGAACAACTATTCCTCATTGTGAAGGAGGGGAGGGGGACAGTGTGATCCAGGGGCAAACTCGGAGAGAACAGGATTTTTGCTCATTTGTGAAAAAAGCCCATGCAACTTGTGTTCACGTTGTCAAAATAAGTTTACAACCAGTTTTGGATCTGAGGATTTTCCAGCTGACCTGAAAATAAAAGGTAAAACTGGAGATAGTAATATGGAAGACTGGCAAAAAACATGGAAAAAGCAATTGGAAATGGACAGCAGAAGGAAGGGAGACAGAAAAAAATTGCAAGTATTTTCAGGCCGCAAAATTTTAAAGAAATACTAATGCATTTTCCTGTATGTAAGATTCTGAACAGATATTGAAGATGAAATACGGATCCTGAAGATTCAGCTAGCTTTGAATCTAAAAGGAGCCATGCTGAAGAGTTCATTTCACATGAGAAAAAGTTGGTTATTTTGCTTAACTGCTTCTGATTACCATAATGTCATCTGTAAATGAATCAAATAAGAAGCTTTCCCTTTCTGACCTAAAAGATAAAACTAAAATCTTGAGTGTTCTGGTATCAAAGTAATTTGGAGAGTTGATATAAGCATTTCTTGGCTTTACTAAGTAAAAACAATCTAAAAAAATAATCTCATATAAACATAGTGTTAATGTTAATTATTTTAGCATTATTATCAAATATACTTTCTATTAACATTAGTGATGTCAAACATAAAGTTGCTTTCAATATATATCAGTATTCCACTTATTTGACAAAGAAAAGCCTATTCTGAGATATAAGTTGAACTCTGAAGTAAAAAAAAAGAAACAACCCAGTAAGAATAACTGCCTGACTAAAGGACAACAGCAGAAACATACTGTGGATACCTGCTTGTTTCTACCTGCAGAAAAAATACATGGGCCTATGAGATGTCAGTGAATAATAAAAATAAATTTTCTTAATAAATAAAGTTGAGAGGAATGCATGTAAAATAATTCTTAAATGCATACTTTTTGTGTATAAGAACCTATTTTTGATTATTACAATAGAACAATGCACACAAGCAAGTCTTTAATTTTTCCATCAAGTGTCTGCGAACTTCAGACAGTAATAAAATAAATAATGCAGCACAATGTGTATTAATTTGCCCAATAGACCTTTACTATGTGTCAGTACTAAAGTCACACAGATAATGACTTCTACGTTAAACAGAGACTTTGTCCAGTCCTCTGTTAAAAATAAAGGCATTCTGTAAATAGGATGAAAGAAACTGTATTTCTTAGCTCAGAATATTATGAACAAATGCAAACAGTTTAAACATATGTCCCATGATTTTTTTTTTTTTCAGAATATGAGATGGAGTTTGTTTCACCTAGATACACCTAATACTGATACATCAGGAGGTTCAAAAATAAAGCACAACTAAAATCTTGTTATGAAGGTGCTCACATCTGAAGAGAAAGCACAAAACTGATTTGTTTCCAGTTGGAAGACGTAAAAGCAGGTGTTTCTGTAGCACAGACCAGTAGACACATGGTTCAGTATGTTCTGTCTGAGCCTGTAGCAAACACTTCAAAGACAGTGTAAAGAAATCTTTCATGAGTCAGGTTTTCAAAATCCTACCTGCCCAAAGCGGCACTTTCTTTCTAGCCTACATCACTTCATATTGAACTCATGCCCTGGAGCACTATTCTGCATCATTATTTTTATTAAAGTCCACAGTATAATTGTAATATCTTTTCTTGCCAGGGCAACACTTCTCGTGACATGAATAAGAGTTTTTCACTCCTTCTAAACACTTATTCACACAACTGTCCTGTGGCAGTGTGTCTGTGGTTAATCTGAAAAATTCCTTTCTTTATATTTTGCTTTAATTCCTCTAGGAGAAATTTGTGCCTACATTCCTACAAACTGGTCATTGTCATTAATATACCCACCTCTGTTGCTTCCCACTCATTCTTTTCCTACTTTCTGTAATTCCTCCCATTTTCATCAGAGGAAACTTGCAGTTAGTGGGAGAAGACATGAGACTGTGGAGTATCCTCTCACTCAAGACATGACTGGGAGATCCAGAAAGTGTGTTACATCTCCTGATAAGTTTTATTTCCTTTCTAATATCCTGTTTATCCTTCTGCTAAGTAAAAATAAGACAATTGGTGTATCATATTTCAACATTCACATAATTTAGGGATCAAACACCAAAATTCTGCTACTATGTGTCCTAGGGACAAATTCAGGTCAGGCAGGGGAAGACATATTTCCACTGACTATACCAAAACTACAAATGCTAAATCAGACAAAGATTTCACAGGATAGACTACAGTTTTCAACTATTTATAATTTTTTTTCTTCTATGTGTGTTATAAATGTTCCACGTTATGACTCATTGCACACAGTTAGACTTCTGACTTTTTCCTAATTAGCAAGCATATACAAGCATATGTAGAGGAAAAAAAAAAAACAAGAAAAAGCTACTTAACAAGTGATAAAGCTTAGTATTTCTGAAGACTGACCTTAGAAAATTGGATACTGGTCACCATATGGAACCACAAAATATTTCTATGAAACCAGTAATTTTATTTAAGGTTTGAAAAAAGCATATTTTTAATCAAAAAGAATGCAAGAATAATTATAAGAATAGTTTGGTGCGCATCTAAAAAAGTAATTTTGATTAATATCTTTGTCTGAAGGCAAATACATAAAATTCATTAGTATTTTTCTCCTTGCAGTTTCAGCGATCACTTCAGGGCTACTCGGAAAACTTGAACACTTGTGTTCTCTAAACAAAGAGCATGTGCCAATAGCTTCACACTCATTGGTTTACTTTCATTGCACTCCCCACCTGGAGGTCTTGTGCCATTCTTTCAGAAATTTCCTATCAATGTAGAATAACGGTCTTAGAAATGTCACTATTCTTGAATTTTGAAGATGCAGCCAATCTGGTGGTATGATGTTTCTGGTTTTATGTGGACAAAGGAATTCAGAATAGGTTTAGAAATTAAAATACATCAAACTTGTTTTCATTCCGTCAGAAGCTCATTGTGCTTAAACAAAGAAAAACACACAGTGACAAAACCCCCAAACCAAACAAAAAAACAACCAACCAAACCCCAAACTATCCAGACAGTATATTTCTGATTTTATTATATTCAGATAGAGCAAAAAATCTCACATAACCAGTAAAGCTATGGTTTACAACAGTGAAATGTGCAAGGTAAGGTGAGTATTCTCATTGTTCAATGATGTATGGAAAAAGAGTAAAGATACTTATCATCAAGACTGAGGTTTAAAAATTTTTATTTTGACAGCATTTGTAAGCACTCAGGAGAATCTGCATTAAAAATCAGGTCAAATTCTGCTTTCAGGCTGAATTAATATGAAAAAATTAATGACCATGAAACTTCATGCTGTATCTGCCAGATGAGTGGTAAATTCTATTGCATACCACTGTGAAATTTGGAAGGATATTGAGCTGCTGTGCACAAAAACCAGAACAAAGTTGTATTTATAAATAATTTCAAGAATCAGGTCAAAATATATAATCAGGAGGACAGTGTTTATACATTCGTGAAAAAATGGTAGACCTTTTTTAATTGAGTAGTTCTGATATTTTAGTGAATTCTAAATTACTCAGGTTTGCTGATATTGGCAAAGTATTTCTAAACACAAGAAACCCCCCTAAAAAAACTGCATTACAACTGTTTATTCTTGTGCAGGGACCCCTTGTTAACATCTGTAACTTGTTTTAATAAGATACCTTTTTCCTGAGTGGCTAAACAAGCAAATAAACAAATAATCAAATTCTTTTTCAGTAGATAATGAGGAAACACTGAAAGAAAAGGTTAAGAAAACAACTTTCTCTGGCAAAAATAGAATCTTCCAATTAAGATCAGAATCTTATTTCAAAATTAAAGATGGCATGTCTCTGTCAAGAATAATTCCTCTGGAAATTACCTTTGGTTACAGGAAATCTATGAGATCTTTTTATTCATAGGACTAAAGCACATTCTATTAGCTGTATGTTTATCTGTTATTTAGAAAAAAATTCTAGGTCATCTATTCTGAGCCCACAGACTGCCTATTAAAATGAGATTATTATAAATGATTGGAAATGTTTGCTTTCCCTCTGGCTATTAAATGGGAGCACACTTTGTTGGCTTGTTGGCATTTGCTTCCTCCTGTACGGTGGTTTCGGTCACCTGCACCCGTCATCTGGATGTTGTCATCCACAAGCTATGTGAAAATAGTAATTTCTTGTGTATCACAGAGTTGAGGAGAAATATGGCACCTGCCAATGCTGAGCTCACAGAGACATGAGGGGCTTCTTCTTCTGGGGACTGGGGGGAACATTAATGCTTTATGATTTCTGCGCAAATGATCTACACTCACCAATGGTAGTAGAGGTTGAATACATGCTGAGTACCACAGCACTGAGTGATTTCAGCTGGGTAGTTGAATGAGTTTTTCTCCCTGTGTTACAGAACCCAATTTTTATGAGAATACACACACATGCAGGACTTCACTGACAAAAATGCAGACTAGTATTACACTATGGGAAAAGTCACATTCAAAGGAGAAAGAGAAACAAACTTTACCAAAAGCTTGCTAGGGACAAAATGAAAGGAGGAGTGTTTAGTGCAATAATAAATAACCTGGATCTCAATACAATCTCTTTGTGAAGTCAATACTAATATTTACTGATGTTTTACCCAACACCCCAAGGGCAATCATTCTAAGTTTAAATCAAATTTAAGAGTACCTACAAAGGAGCAAAGTATGCAAAACCCATGGAGTTAGTTTTTCCAGCCGTCTTCCTGGCAGCTCTTCTGCTATCACAATTTATCCCATACCTGCCAGGGTCTGTTAATTTTTTCATTAGTACAAGGACATTTCTGTCAAAGAAACATGATATTATAAGGTTAACTACACTTCAGACTCACTCTATGGACAACAGCAATGAAGTAAAACCCAAATATCTGGCACCTGTATTTCCCCATCGCACAGAATGAGATGTTTATTATCAAGATATCTTTTTTGGTCCAGTTTTACAAGCTGGGAATAGTCCAAGAGAAGGAAGTATAGTAACACTTTGGAGCTGGACAAGTTCAAGATGGTCTCAGTCACATCAGACAAGATGAAAAGACAAGGGTTCAGTGAAATGGCATCTTCTGAGTCTTGTAGTATGGGTTAGCAAGGGCGGTCAGCCCTATAAGGCGGGACACGTGTTTTTCAATAGACTCTGAAGTCCTGTTTTGAAACATTTCTCTTTCACAGAATAGCTTTTCTAAGCTTTTGGCTGCTTCCTGCTAGCTCGTGTACCATATTTCCTTCCCCTTAGCAGGCAAAGGCACAGAGGGAGAGATGTGGCATGTCTGGACCTCCTCTCAGAGGTGAGTAAAATGAGAACATTCATGCCCAGAGCAGAATAGTTTTTAAGAGGATTATCTCACTGAATTACTAGGGTTTTCTTATTGTTTGGTTTGCTTTCAGGTCTCTTCCACCACTTGATGGGAAAATTATACCCTACATAAACTGAAAGTTTATTTAAAGAACTATTTTAATATATAGTATAGAAAACTTCTCCAAGACTAAGCTAGAAAACTTTGCTGTCTTAGAAAAGACCTTGCAAATAAGTTTCTTTTCAGGCTTTCTTTTTAAAAGCCACAGGCAGAATCTCTCTCTCACCCTCATTCATCTTAAAATCTTTTCTGGCATAAGACAACTGAGTTTCAATCTTAAAGCTATGCCATTACCTCTCCTTTTAAAAGGAAACTTGCAGCAGCTTTTGCATTAAGTACCAGTGACTACCATTTGCTTTTATAGATCTGAATGGGATCAGGTATATTCCTTCATTTTGTGCCTTAAGCTTTTTCATTGGCAAGATGCAAGCAATTGCTTTTTGACAGTGTAACTTTTCCCTTGGGGACTGTGCTTCCCCCATCTGCCTATTGACTGGAACATCTATAACTTCTGGCGGCAGAAGGACTTTCTTCTCTCTTCCAGGCTATTGCTTAGCTTAGTCCAAAACTAGGTGGAGCTTATCAACTTCCCTGGCTATTCCAGGCAGTTGTATGCATTTCCTCCCTTCCAACCCATTCCAACCGGCCTTGCTGTACCAGCCACATACCCTGTATAATGTCTATCCCATGGGCCCATCATTGCATACATGACCTTCTCAACCTACGCATGGCAGTGACTTGCCTTCCTTCCTCCTGCACTTCCTCTGCCCAGTGAGAAATGCATGGATTTTTGGTTAGTTTAGACATGGTGGTTTGGGTGAAGTTTATATTATGATCACTATTTTGAAAAAGGAGCCTGTTGCTGTATTTCAGGCAACTCAAACACTCTTCTTAAGCACATTGTTCCAAATTACTTCTGACAGCTCATTTAAGTGTCACTAAAAGACTGAACTTCTCACAAGTCAGTTATAAAGTTACTTATTGGAGAATGAACAAGCTGCCTCTTTTCTTCCACTTGTCAGGTGATTTATGGAGTTTCTATTCACAAAACATGAACAGACATCTTTTGGAATAACAAAGGAGTCAACATATGCCCCAGGTCTGTTCCAAAAGGGTATCACCGCAGGTAGCAAATAACACAGAAAGAAAAATATATTTGAGCATAGAGAAAGATGATATCCCTCACACCTTTCTTATTTTATTTTTTTTGTTTGTTTGTTTTGTTTTAATTAGGAAAACAGAAATTTCCTTGTGTTTTGGTTTGCAGTTTTTGCTGGGTTTTGTTTGTTTGTTTGTGGGGGTTTTCTGTTATGTAATGTATAGTTGTTCACTGCTGGTGAATTTTGGCCCAACTAGTTCTTCATTGAAAAGGGCTTGTATCACTTAAAGTGTAAAAACTATGAGACAGAAGCTTTAAAAAGCGCACTTGATCTTTGGGCTTGGGAGCTGGGTAAAAGGATGGGCAAGGAAATTACGTTCCCCAGCTGATGAGGGAAAATTAAATACAACCCAAATTTTTTTATTTACAGTGCTTCTTTTTCACACCAGCTGACATACATGAACACAGAAAGTCATTTATCATTCTTAGAAAAACACAGGGAAGTTAATACTAAGGTACCATAGTCTATAAGCAATGCCTGTGGGAGATGTACAGGTTGCTGTTGTCAGGTTTTGTATCTCAAAAGTGAAACTAGACATTTCCAGCTATTATTGTACAGTAGAGGTGTAAAAAAAGAAGCAGAAAGTGTGTTCAGAGACTTGTCAGCCACTCTCTGAAAAGAAGAAAGAAAGGTTTCCTTTTTGATAACTTTTATTCTGCAGCAGGCAATTAGCAAAGAAAAGGCACAGTCTACTCATGATTTTAAGGAGTCCCTAAAGAGCTCTACATTGTCATGGCAGAGGCCAGGGAGATACAACGTGACCTATGCTAGGTTAGTGCAAAGCTGTTCTGTGTGAGAACCAGTAGGAAAATGAGGAAAACATGACAGATGAAGACACAGAGGAAGGAGAGAAAAATCTGCAAGAGATAAAGGAGAGGAGCAATCATTTAAACAATTTTGCAATTAGCTACTGCAAAGCCTTAAACCAGAAAAGTTCTCTCATTTCTGTGCTAGAGAAGTAGCAAAACAAACCACTAAGGTTTTAAAGCAGTATCCTTTTCACAGCCTGACCATGGTTGGGAGCAGTTTTCCCATAAAAGCATTAGGATTTCTAATACTGCTGTAAGTCAAAAAGGAGGAACTCTCTTATATTGCTTGCATATACTACTGTCAGGTGCAAAAATATGGTGGCCCTGAAATAATCACTATATTTTTGTTCTTTATTTCTTACTAAGCAATGAATTGCAATGCAAGTTTCAGCTTTCCAGGAGTTAAGGCACAAGACTCTGCACACAGTGCAGTGCTATATTTTATTTCCTGTTGATAACTTCCTTTTCAGGTGATCTCTTGTCCCTGATTCTGTCAAAAGTTCAGGGTAATTTTATTTCAAATTGCATCAATCTGCAGACCTTAAAAATACGGGATTAAAACAGTGTGCACAGCCTATGATGACCTCTGCAATAAAAAGGACAAGCTTTAAGTGCTGAATGCAATGTAGACAACTTTTCTCAGTAATGCATCTTGAGGTGTTTGAGAATAGCTGTAGGTTTTATACATTCCTTGCTTAATTATTGTGCTGACTGTGGCTGGGATAGAGTTGGTTTTCTTCACAGTAGCTAGTTTGAAGGTCGTTTTAGGACTTGTCCTGGAAACTGTGTCAAAAACTCAGGCTTGCTTTTCTTACTGCTGAGCAGGGATTGCACAGAGCCAAGGCCTTTTCTGCTCCTCACCCCACCCCAGCAGTGAGTGGGCTGGGGTGCACAAGGGCTGGGAGAGGACACAGCTAGGACAGCTGACCCCAGCTGCCCAAGGGGATATTTCAGACCACATGGAATGATCATACTCAGCACATTAAACTGGGTGAAGAAGAAGGAAGAGGGGAGCATTGGGAATGTTGGTGTTTGTCTTCCCAAGTTACCATTATGCGTGATGCTGCCCAGATGCCCTAGAGATGGATGAACATGTGGCTGCCCAGGGTAAAGTGAATTAATCCCTTTTTACTTTCCTTGTGTTTGTGGCTTTTGCTTTACCTATTATATTTTCTCAGTTTCTCAGTCCATGAGCTTCTCACACTTTTCCAATTTTCCCCATGATACTCTCTGGGGCTTAGTTGCCAGATGGGATTAAAAAACCCATATTTTTGTTTATGAGATCATAGCCCAGAAGCCTGTTGCAAATTATAACAGAGAAGGACTCTCTCCAAATGAATTTTTTAGCACATAAAACTGGTCCTAGATTAGTAATTTGATTTTGGTTTCAGTTTAAACAATAGAACTCTCCAAACTGTTTACATCAGAGTTTATCTATCTCAATGAACAAGAGCTGGAAGTTATACATGGCTTTGAATTTTTCTACCTGAGGGTTCTTTTGTGTGTTGACAAAGGTTTTTATTAATGTGACTCTGAAGAAGAATACTCATAAGAAGATGTGCTGAATTAGACTGTCTATTTCTATCTCTCTCATGGTTTGGTTTTGGTTTTTTTTTCCTTTCTTGGCTAGACGTAGTGTTTGTAGGTTTAAATATTAGACTTTTTGACTGGGAATGGAAGCATGTCTGGCACAACGATAATAGAATGCTACTTTTATACATAAAAAGCAGAATGGGGATGGATAGAAGGCAGCTGCAAAGTGGCTAACATCTGAGGCAAACCTGCAGGAGCTTGGCTCTGTCCAACACATTGTACACATCCTTGTCAAGCAGACTACACATAAAAAAGCTTTAAGGAAGTACCTAATTTCACTTGTTTGGGTCCAGTCTTCAGTATGAATAGAAAGACAGGGCTGCAAAGGGTTTCCAGTCCCAGGTGGTATAGATGGATTAGAATTTTCAATGAAAACAAAGAGATCCTAAGTCTTCAGTATTAGATCATTTACCAAGACAGGATGAGTAGGTAAGCTAATGAAAGTAAAGGAGATTTTTCAGGGACAAAATGAGGGAAAGTAGTAAGGAAATGAGTCACAGAAAATTAAAAGGCATGTGAAGTCTGTAACTTGAAAAGCTGTACAAGCTTCCAATAATAATGATAAATTAAAAGAGAACAAAACAAGAAGAATAAGAGGAAAAAACCTAAACCATACCAACCGAAAAAACACAACCAAAAAAAGCACTGGAAAGTTCAAGAAACACATGGTTTACCACCAAGTTTTAAAGTCAAGTGTCATGCTAAAACAACACATAATATCAGTCCTTTCTCATCCAAAAAGAGTTAACAGACAGTACTGTTTCTTTTTCCCACATAGAAATCATTTATGTCTGCAGTATCGACAAGGAACCTGTATATTTCAAAATTAATTCATCTGCTTAACACATCAATTTTCAAGACGAAAACTCACTCTCTCTGAAATGACAACAGTGAAGTTAGAGAAAACCAGTTATATGCTATATCAGGGTACTCTCTCATCTTTCCCATAGTTCACTACTGAATTAAAATGACTATTATTGGAATTTCTAACATGCCCATCATTTAAATAAGCAGACATAATTTCTCAATTCTGGGAAAGCACATGTTCCTTTTGGTACAGAAGCCAAACAGTACTCCCACAGGGATTTAGCCTGAGTCAGTACTGTATCAGGCCGTACTCTTTAGAGGCACTAGATATAGTAACACTAAAAGCGAGGATACCTATGATGCCATCATTTCATCTTCTTTGAACCTTTTCCCAAGTCAAAATAACTACTTAGCTTGTGAAAAATGAAGAGATGATAGGCAGTAACAGGTTGTCATTATTTTCTTGAAGGAAAGTGACTGGCATTAGCATGATGAAAAGTTAGGAATGTTAATCATGAAGATGATCTGAATTACTGTCTGTAATAAATCAACAGAAGGCATTGTCAAAAATGATCCAGTGACAGATCATAAAAGTTTCTCTTTTTCTCAATTCAGACTTTACTGTTAGATACACCTTCTATGAAAAATCTGTGGCACAAAAAACAGGTTAGGAATATGGGGTCCAAAATGCCTTATAAAATAGCTTTATCTATGCATTTTTCTAAGCACAGCTGACGTAGCTGATGACAAATATTGGATGACCTTGCATTAACCATTGTTTACTTCACAATAAGTTACATATATTATAAGTCCTTATTTTACTACCTTTCTTAGCCATTCAAATAAAGTAGACATGCTGAGTGTCTGAGATGGACCACTCTGCACTGCAGTAACCATTTGTAACTTTTTATTGTCTTCATAAACATGATTTATAAGATTCACAAAGATATAAAACTATGCTACTTCTTCCGAATAACTAAATGCTAATTAGTTCCTTTATTCCTTGTGTGAGAGAGTCACTAGCTCACAAGTCAGAACAAAATAGTTTAGGTTACTTACAAAAATTATTATTTTTTTCAGAATTCTTCTCTTCTTCCATAAAAACATACCATCATGAACTCATACAAAAGCATATTTCTGGATTTTTTTCATGTGAAAACAGCAAAGGACCCCAGAGTTATTTTTTTGAACAATCTTGCCGTTAGTATGTGATGATCCTTCTAATTCACCATAGTTTCACTAGAATATTGCCTTTCAAATATATAAACCTTAAGACTTCCAGTCTACCTCTGTCTCCATTACAAGTACAGAAACAAATTTATTTTCTTAACCAAGCCAATGAAAAGAAGCATTTGAACTTTGAACTTCACCTTTCCTTTTTCATTCTTATTTGTGTCCCTGTCCACTTTTCTTTACACACAAGCTTTCCACAATATACTCAGATACAGCACACCTCTCACATTTATATTTTCTTCAAAGAATTAGGTATTTACTTGGAAGAGAACTTTTCATCCATTCTTCCCAACTGTGAGAAACTCCTCCTGATCTCATGCACCTCTCCATTTCCCAGTTTCTCTCTTTTTTATTTTCCCCACTATTTAATACATGAGTAGCAAGAATCTATATTCCATTAAGTTACATCCTAGGTTTTCTGCTTATTTCTAGACTGAATAAAAATACAAGTGAAACCCAGTATTTTTTTTCAGTCTCCTAAGAGAGAATTGGAACAGAGGTTTTCTGGGACCACAGTGCTAACCCTCTTCTCACAGACTATATGTGAGGTTCTGTGTCACAGAACAATGTACCAGAAATATTCTCTCAGCTGTGTTGCAGAACTCGGTGTTGACGGATGTAGCAAATCAGCCTGCCGCCATTTACCTAAGACTAGGAGATGATCAAGGATGTTTTAAAAGCTGGTCCTTACTTTGATTTCAGGAAGTCTTACCCTAGCCAGAGCTCAATTCAGATGTGAATGCAGGTGCTAACTCACTGTGAGTGAGGTTCTGACATTTTGCTAGCCGCCTCCACCTTGAACTTTCTATCATTTTGACAGTAGAATCTCATTTGCAGCAAAAGGATAAGAAAGACAAATCCATGGCTTGACACCTTGTGACATCTTTCTATGGGTGATGAATTTCTCTTACATGACAGGTTCAAAGTTACCAAGCAATGCATAGATGAGTGGCACAGTAACTTCAGGCTTGCTGAGAATGACAAGAATGCATCAAGTCATAAAAATCAAAGCAGTGTGACACGTTTAGGAATAGGTTTTTCTATGTACTTAAGTAGAAGTGAATATATTTTATTTCTTAGGCAGTTAAATTTTGTCAAAAGTAACAGATCCACAAGAAACCATAAGTGTATATACTACTACTTTCAGCCTTTAATATTTTAATCTTGATAGAAATGTCTCAATGTAGGATATGTCTCACTTTTCTCTTGCACTGACCATCAAATTTTTTTTTTCCTAATCGTTGTTTTGTCTCTTCTTATCTTCAGTTTTTTGGCTTTTTTTCTGCCAGTTTTTATTGCTATAGCTTACCTATTACTTTAGATCCCTATAACATTTCTTACCTCTAGAGTCGTGCTGTATGGAAGAGAATTTCACAAGGAACACATGCTGATATTTGGAATATATATAGATAAGTACCTGAATGTACATACAGAGCCACAGAGCTCTGATTTCAACTGAGAGAATGACATGCAAGGATTGATAAGACTGTGTCAAGACCTTAGAGTAAGATCATCTACTCAAACTATGGGAAACACAGCTGTAATGTCCTTCTCTTCCTTATGGAATTTGAGACTGTGTTCCTGAGGCAAAAATATTGACAGCCTTGCTCATGTGCTCTGAGTTTGAGCACACTGTGTTATTCTTGCTGAAGCTGCTCTGCTTTGTATGGGCTTCTTAAATATCCACCCTACCAGAGAGAAGCAGAATCTGACCATAGCCCTATCACTAAGCACTATTTTACATTTGAAGGGAGGAAAAAATAATCTCTGTAACAGTTTCCAATTTTTAGGACATAGTCTATGAGGCACCTAGCCTGTGATTAACTTATACAATAATAATAATAATATAATACATATTTTAATTAATAAAATATTTATAATATACAAACCAAATAAATATAAAACATAAAAATTATAAATATAAGTGAGATTCACTGAAAAAAAGTTATAAAAGGGAAGGCCACAATGAGCTTTCTCAGGCTCATTATTTTCTTGGTTTTCCTCCTTTCGTGAGAAATGCTGATACTTCAGAAAAATCAAACACTAAAAAGTTTATAATAATAAACCATTATTCTATCCATAATTTTTCTGAATTTGGTGATTTCTCCCATGTTACTTCAAGATGGGACAATCCACGGTTAGACAAATCCACTGTTAGGTTTCAGTAGCAGTGGTTAACTGAAGACCTGTCCATTTTTGACAATATATTCTGTTAGTACTGAACAGGTATAAAAATTTGCAAATTAACATCTGTTAATCCAGAAATAATAATAATTATGGACCACTTATTTATTTATTTTTTTAATCCTTCAAATTTTGTCTTGGCACTCCATTAGCTTTTATTGGAAAGAAATTTGGTTTGCATTCCATATTCTCAACTGCATTGTCTGACTGCAGGCACAAACATCTAAATACATCCCAGTACTTTGGAATGACAACTCTCTCCATACAGCTTTGTTGGCAATGAAAGATTGGACCTTTAAATGAAGTATTTTCTTGGTTTTATTTCTTCCATGGCTAAAAGAAATGAGATTTCCCTAAAACATCCACAGATTTTAAAACCTGTGTCTCTAGAAGTCAAATTTGTTATATAACTCATGGATGTTATTATCCAGCTTCTTTCTTTTTCCTTTGTTGGCAAAGACCCCCTCTCTGCAGCATGTACTCCTCAGATTGCACCTCCTGCTCTTCGATGCAGCAATATTTCCTCTGGCCTCCCACACTGATCTGTGGCTTCTCTAGCACTGTGATGACAAGGGTGATCACAAAAATGGTGATTTGTCCTTGGCTTGGATCTGCTCCCAGAACAGTGGAGCTGCTGGCCTTGCTGGTTACTAGTGTTTCAGCACTCCCCTTGAGGCGGATGCACTTGAAGCCTACCACCCACCTCCAGGGTTTTCTGGGTGCCTCCTTCATTGCTACCATGGATTTGCTCTATCTCCTTTTGTCTCTTTACTGTGCTCCTCCCAAAAGCCTGGCTTGGGTTCAACCTCACTCAACTCCTCATATGTATGCACAGACAAAGAGCACTCCTGGTAAAGTGACTTACATCACCAGAAAACAGGGAGAAACTTGACCATTTGTGGATTTTTCTCTTCCTCATACTAAAAAAAAGACTATAGAGATTCTATATTGGTTTGAGAACTTGAATTCACCAGTGTAAACAAGGAGAAATCAAGACTCTGAATTTCCCAGTGTCTGCCTATGACAAGTTAAGGACATGGTTCTTCAGGAGCTGGACTTGCAAGTGAAACAACAAATTCCATACTCCAGGAGCCACAGGAGCTGGATATTATTTAGCTCTTAAGATCAGTGGAGCTTTTTGTAGTTTACACTGTGGTTTCAGATATTTCTGCTTGGAAGAGCTGTTTTATTACTGTTGTCTACTGAAAGTTATTACTTCTAATACAACCGCCAAAAGTCATTGATACAGTGAGAAAAGAATGTGGATGAATCATGGCACAAGCTTAGTGAAGCTGATCTTGGCTAAGATATTTTTAATTGATGTAAGCTATCCTGATGTATTTTAGTCTTAGGTTATCTGTATTCTTTTCTGAGGATATGAACTGAGCACATTTCTATTTTAAAGAGTAATGCATTAACAGGATGTTTGATGTTTTGAATTTCTGTCATGCAAGAGCATGGCTGACTGCTCTGAGCTGGAAGTAGAAAAGATAAAAGGTTTAAAGTTGTCTAGACAGCTTCTGTCTCAGGTATAGCAGACCAGGAATGTTTTAATAACTTCTAAATTATCTACTTGGATTAGGCAATATAATAAAATAAATGCACTTTATTGTTCCATGTAAGAGTTGAAATTTTTTCTAAAATTTGACAGATAATCCTAGTGTTAATTTCCCCCCTAGTTCTCAGTGCAATTTTTGTAATAATTTTATATATAACTCCAGTTATAATTTCTTCCATGGTCATGATACAATATGGAAAATTTTTAATTTTCTTGTACAATTGTCAGTGGCATTGCCTTAATCATTATAGAAAGGTAAATCATGGGTTATATTTTCTTGCAGTCTCTGACATTAGCTGAATTCTCTTCTTAATGCTCTTAACAAAGTACTTAAGCAGTTATTTCTCCATGCTCTGGATAATAGTGAGTGTTCCCAACAACACTCCACAGCCACTTTTGCATGGTGGCTAGAGCAGACCCTGGAAGGAGATCATACTGATCCTACCAACACACACTACTGGTACTAGAAATGAGCTCCATTGCCTGTGAAAAAGGAAAGATGAAAAATGACAAGAATTAAGACCAACATAAATATACTGTAAGGCTTAAGACATGGTAAGGTGTAACCACCTTCTTTCCTCATCTATTTCTTTTTCTTCTCTTTGCTTCCAAAACTATTAGCAATTTTCTGGCACCACGAAGGCTAGTTATCGCTGTTGTACCAGGGCTCTGCAGGATGAATGCATTATAGATAAAAACCCTCTTCGCACCCCTCAAATCCCATTTTCACCTGTTCACGTGGTACTCACCCACAGCTCAGAAACAATGTGTTCCTTTGCTGAGTGAAGGAGGCTCAGATTCAGCGTGAGCCTGGAAAAATTACTTTTTCCCTTGTGCAATTTTAAGGCACTGTCCTTTAGAAAGTGTGGGAGAGGCTATGATGTAAGGTTTAAGAGAGCATGGTGAGAAAGAAAGGAAGGAAAAGTTAATGAGTGTTTGCAGATGAGAAGTTAGAGAAATAGATTAATGTAGATGAGAAGTTAGAGGAATATAAATTACTAACGTGGAAGAAAAAAGACCATGGAACTTAAAAGCTGCAGAGAGACAGTTTACTGCACCTATTCTTAAGCTAGCTGTTGTTTAATTTATTTTATAGTCTAGAGAAAAATACTTACCTCGTGTTGCACAGAGATGAAGATCTGGGCAGTTTAAAATTTTTTTGTTTGTTTGTTTTTTTAGACTCAAAGTGTGCATTTTGGGTAGTATTCTGCTTGGAGTGGATCTGGTAGACTACAGGATAGTAAGTGCATGTTAGTATCTAGGAATTAGAATTAGATGAAATATTTTTTCTAACTTTACTGATCAATTTCTTTCATCAAAAGTTCAGATTTTGATCAGAAGTTTCATGCACATTCTTATGGATATTTTAAAGAATGGTGGAATGAAGGCTTCACCAAAATCACAGGATATGAATTTACCTTATGCAATACATGGAGAAAAATTGGTATCACTGTAAATTAGAATATAAATACAGGGGGGAAACCCAAAAAATCTGAAATTTAGTTTTCCTGAATAAAGATTTAAATAATATTGCTGTGGACCTAAAAATTACTCTTATTCAATAGAGAAGTTTTATTCAAGGTAAAGGAACACTAAGTAATATCTCCTCAATAGAAAGTAAGATAAGTTCTTCTAGTAAGAGTCAGAGATATCACTGAATATAATACTTGCCCATAAAGAAAGAAAATATGTTCCTTGGGTACTGGAAATAAACTGAAAAATTCCTTAGTTTCAAAACTATTAGTAAATAAAATGCTAAATTAATAAAGCATTTTATCTCATTGGCAACTGGCTGTAATAATGCTAAGCTTCGTGGATGAAAACTGAAAAGACAGCAGTACAAAATTTATTGTTATGTAGGATACTTTGATTACCTGTTTTTCTCTATAGACTTGATGTCTGTTCTTGCATTTTAAACATCTGTATGTCACAGAGATTTATTTGGAAGTTCTTACAGCTTTCATTTCTGTCAAAACAGTGACAGTTTAAGGGACCACTAGAAAATCCAATTAAATACTGCAGCAAATGGTTTGCTTCTATAAAAGTATTTGAACTACCATATACTCTTGGTGAAGGCTCATAGAGAAACATACAAATAAGTCTTCAATTTTATGAGAGAAGGGGAGAGGGGAATTCTGTAGAATTCACAGCATATATAACAAACATATAACTCTGCATTCATTCCTAAAATAAATATTCTATTCCAGTGTGATTTTAATCTTTATTGTAGTCCTCCATAGATAGTGTAAGTAATAGGATAACTGCATTCTTAAGTAGTTATTATATTGTTTATAGAAATGACATTACAACTCATATCAGTGTGGTACCTGTGAGCAAAAAATAAGATGCTACAGAAAAGATTTCTAGTTTATAATATTTCCTCTTAAATCCATAATTCCAGTTACACATTTAGAAAGAAAAATTGGATTTTCAGTGTGATATTCTGATCTGTCTACGTGTCTTAGGATTTTTCATTTGTCTAACATTGTCACTTGACTGAGAAGCAGACACAAGAGTCAAACCAGATCCATTGTTTTGCTGTTAGGTTCTCTGTGTTTTTCTGCATTCACTAGAAGAAATATCCATTAAACCAGAATCTGAAACCAAGACAGAGAGGAAAACCATATAAATTAATTTGGCTAGCAAACTGAAAAAATTAGTTTTCTATTCTTATTAGGTTGAAATATTTAAGTATTATTACCATGATAAATGCAGTCAGAAGAAATGGAAGTCTACCAAGAATATTAACATAACTGAGAGTATGAGAAATGCAAACTGAAAATAGGAGTGCCCAGTTCATGTGGAATCCAGAGTAAGGATTGCACTGACATCTTTTTCTTTGGCAATAAGATGTGCTTATTGAAGAAAAAGATTACTTAGCATGAACAAGTCAGACAGAAAGTTTCGACAGATTTCTAGGTGGGTTTTTTGTCTTTTGCGTCAGTAAAACAAATTCACCAGAGTTCATCAAAGGTTAAATGTGTAAGAGCCAGTGCTATGTTCTAGAATATCTCACTCAGCCATTTCTTGTTTTGAAGAAGACTAAGGCAAACAAGACCAGTAGTTATAGTCAGAAACTCTCCAAAATCGATCAAAGTCCCAAATTTTTATCAGTATTGCCCTTTTATTGATTTTTTTTTCTGTCCCGCCTAACTCAGTTGGGAGTGTCTATTTGTTACTTACTACTTAACAAAACACTGTGTATCCAGGAATAAAGGATGAAAACGTTTGAGGATTTATCTTATTGATAAAGATGCTTACCTTCATATTTATTTGAATGCACTGAAACTACAACCAAAACACACTAGTAAAAACTTCAGGAAATAAGTCCATGATAGTAGACACTTTTGGAAGTCCTTGCCTGCCTTGTATTGCCCACAGGATGGCACTGCCTGGGTATCTGAAATGCGATGGTGGCTACAACATCCATGGCTCTTCCACACTATGGTCATCTCTTGGATTTCTGCAAAGAGAAAACAGAGATTCAGAGCCACCCTCTACCAGAAGCCCTTCCTAGGCTTGCAGAAGAGTTTGGGCTTGCAGCCAAGCAGTGCATTCCAGTATGGATATAACCAAAATGGGAGAGTTTATCAGGGGTGAGCGATAGTAAAGCTT
Organism: Corvus brachyrhynchos; assembly: GCF_000691975.1. Classification (NCBI taxonomy): domain Eukaryota; kingdom Metazoa; phylum Chordata; class Aves; order Passeriformes; family Corvidae; genus Corvus; species Corvus brachyrhynchos. The sequence continues at coordinate 5,722 of NW_008235715.1, read as the reverse complement.
CATTTTTACAGAACATCATTTCACTATGAATGCAATATTAATAGCAGCAAGTAGATTTTTGCTGCTTGTTTGTTACTTTTTTATTACTTAAATCTATGCTTGTTGAGCCAGATACCCATTAAATTCAGTGATGGTTATAATATATTCACTGTAAGCCCCTCCCAGCTGAAACAAACTCCAGTTAATGAGTCATAGCATTGGGTATAGAAAAGAAAGTGAACAGTGTCATATAAAACTTAGCCTGGATGCTTTTTTTCTCCTGAGTGCAGCAGCAGCTTGTATTTTCTTTTGGTCAAAGCTGATAATTATAACAAATGACATTGAAATTTGTGGGAATGCTGATCCTGAAAAGAAAATTTCCTTATGTGATTGCCTCAGCAAGGATTTCACAGAAAATAAACTGGATAGACATTGTAAACTCACTTCATTAATTATCCAGCACTCTCCCAGCTGATAACTGGAGTTGTGCTTTTGGAGGTATTCTACTTCACAGAGTAGTACTGACCAGACCCAGCCCATAAGGAATCTGCTGTCTCCCTGGGGTCTGGTTACGATATATTAGAAAGCTCTCTAGTCAGTTATGGCTGTCTGATTATTATCTGCTTTTCTTCTTCATATTGTCAGAGGAGAGAGCAAACAGAACTCCAAGGGCAATCAAAAGAAATTTCAGGGTCTTGAGGTGATTTGTTGAAGGATGAGGACCACGGATAGTGTTTTCCTTGATTTTTTCACTAGGAGGTAAAAATATTGAAAGGAATAGGTAGATCAACGAGAACAAATATGGCTCCAAGAATGGTGTTATCAGCAAAATTTTGGGGATTTTGATCTTTGGATGATCTATAAAACACCTGATGGCAAGCATTTTTCTCAGGGGGTGAAAAGGGGTTTTGCACAGGAGTCAGCAGCCCTGACTAGTAGAGCTTTAGACTAGATTGACAGGGGGCAGCGACAAAACCGGGCTTGCCAATGATAAGGAATGGGAGCATGGCAAAATTTGAGGCACTGCATAGCAATGAGATCTTTCAATTTGCTCTGTGAGATACTGGCTACAATGAACTGCATTTGAAATGTTTATATTCCAGCATGGGCAGCAGGAAGAACAAACAAGACAAGCTCAAAGCTTTGGCCCAGTCCAAAGAAATGACATCACTAACATAAACAAAATCTGGTGTGATGAGTCCTGTGACTGGTAAGGATGAGGGATGGTTACAGCTATCTATCACAAAAGGCAGTGCTGAAATAACATCAGCCCATTACTAGGTGAGGATGGTTACCTCACAAACAGGGATGTGGACAAGGCAGAGGTGTTTAATGCAATCTGTGCCTCTGCCTTCAACACAGATGATGGGCTCTGGAAGTCTCAGTGCCCTGACCTGGAGGACCATGGCTGTATGAATTCTAATGTCCCACTCAACCCTGAACTCCTGTGGGATTTGCTGCTCCAGGTAGATGCCTATAAATCTATGGTACTGTGTGGGCTTCGTCCAAGAATACTCGAAGAGCTGGCTGGTGTCATCACAAAGCATCTCTCAACAACTTTTGAAAGTTCTTGGAAGTCTGGAGAACTCCCAGCCTACTGAAAGCTAGCAAATATTGTCCCAGGTTTCAAGAAGGCCAAGAGGGATGGCTGTGGCAGCTACAGGCCTGTCAGTGCTTATTTCAGTGACCAATAAATTTATGGAAAGAATATTCTGGGAGTTCCTGAAAATCACCTGAAAAAAACCACAGTCATTGGGCACAGTCAGAATGGCTCCATGAAGGGAAAGTCCTGCTTGTCAAACCTGATTTATGTCTTGGTTTGAAAGACAGGTGTCTGCTAAGGAAGGCAGGAGCCTCCCTTGGAACGGCAGATGCAACCCCCCTTCCCTCCGAGTTATTATAATTTTGAAATCAAGGGGCTTTTAGGCAAAGATGTGGGAAAATAGGAATAACAGTTCTGTACTATGATAGATCTCTATGTGTATAACCATTCAAACAAACAACAATAACTCTGGCAGTAAGAGCAAACAATCACAAACCCAGTGCCAGCCTTCTC
>NW_008235715.1:0-973 GCF_000691975.1 Corvus brachyrhynchos | reverse complement strand
GAGAGGCCGCTCCCTGCTCCACGCAGCCCCCCAGGCTACAGCCAGGCTCTGCTGGACTTGGCGTGGCACATCAGCCATGAGGTGGTGCGAGAGGCTGTGCTTGAGGCCCGGGCATCTGGCCAGCAGCCAGAGGAACAGAGGGACCTGGAGCAAAGCACAGCTGCAGAACTAGAAGCAGCAGCTCCAGAACAAAAGCAAGAGAGCCCGATCTCTGGCCTGCACAGCCCCTGCTGCAGCCCCAGCCCCTCGCCCAGCCCACTGGGAGCCCAAGCCCTCAGTGAGCAGCAGGAGGAGGCAGACAGGGGCTCAGTCCTGGCAGAGAAAGAGACTGAGGAGAGGGACTCGGCTGGGGAGCTCGAGCTTTCTCAGTGCAAAGATGAGGAAAAAACAGAGCGGTCCAAAGAGAGGCTGTGCTTGAGGCCCGGGCATCTGGCCAGCAGCCAGAGGAACAGAGGGACCTGGAGCAAAGCACAGCTGCAGAACTAGAAGCAGCAGCTCCAGAACAAAAGCAAGAGAGCCCGATCTCTGGCCTGCACAGCCCCTGCTGCAGCCCCAGCCCCTCGCCCAGCCCACTGGGAGCCCAAGCCCTCAGTGAGCAGCAGGAGGAGGCAGACAGGAGCTCAGTCCTGGCAGAGAAAGAGACTGAGGAGAGGGACTCGGCTGGGGAGCTCGAGCTTTCTCAGTGCAAAGATGAGGAAAAAACAGAGCTGTCCCAAGGAGAAACCAACAAACACAAGGAAGGGTCCCAAGGAAAAGCCTGCATTGAGCAGGAGCTGTCCCTGGAAGAAGCCAGGGACAACCAGGAAGGGTCCCAAGGGGAAGCCTGCATTGAGCAGGAGCTATCCCTAGAAGAAGCCACGATTGACCAGGCAGGGTCCCACGGGGAAGCCTGCATTGAGCAGGAGCTATCCCTAGAAAAAGACAGGAACGACCAGGAAGGGTTCCAAGAGGAAGCCTGCATTGAGCAGGAGCT
>NW_008235714.1:14074-15758 GCF_000691975.1 Corvus brachyrhynchos | reverse complement strand
CGCCCCAAAAACCCCAAAAATGGGTCAGGAGCCTCCCAAAAAACCCCAAAAATGAGTTCAGGTCACCCCAAAAACCCCAAAAATGGGTCAGGAGCCCCCCAAAATTGGGTTGGAGTCACCCCAAAAACCCCAAAAATGAGTTGGAGTCGCCCCAAAAACCCCAAAAATGGGTCAGGAGCCTCCCAAAAAACCCCAAAAATGAGTTCAGGTCACCCCAAAAACACCAAAAATGGGTCAGGAGCCCCCCAAAAAACCCCAAAAATGAGTTCAGGTCACCCCAAAAACCCCAAAAATGGGTCAGGAGCCCCCCAAAAAACCCCAAACCCCCAAAAGCGGTTGGGTCACCCCAAAAACCCCAAAAATGGGTTGGGGTCCCCTCAAATCCCCCAAAAACGGATCAGGAGCCCCCCAAAAATCCCAAAAACGGGATTGAAATGACCCCAAAAATGGGTTGGGGTCCCCAAATCCCCCAAAAATGGATTTGGAGCCCCCCCAAAAATCCCAAAAAATGGGTCAGGAGCCCCCAAAAGCCCCAAAAATGGGTTGGGGTCACCCCAAAAAACCCCAAAAATGGATTTGGAGCCCCCCAAAAAGCCCAAAAATGGCTTTGGAGCCCCCCAAAACCCCAAAAATGGATTTGGATCCCCCCAAAAAACCCCAAATTGGATTGAGGTCACCCTAAAATTGAGTTGGGGTCCCCAAATCCCCCAAAAATGGGTCAGGAGCCCCCTCAAAACCCCAAAATTGGTTTGGGGTCACCCCAAAAATGAGGTGGAGTCACCCCAAAAACGCCCAAAATGGGTCAGGAGCCCCCCAAAAACCCCAAAAATGGGTTGGGGGTCACCCCAAAAACCCCAAAATTGGGACATGAGCCCCCAAAAATCCCAAAAATGGGTTGAGGTCACCCCAAAAATTGGGTTGGGATCCCCAAATCCCCCCAAAATGAGTTGGGGTCACCCCAAAAACCCCAAAAATGGGTTGGGGTCCCCTCAAATCCCCCAAAAACGGATCAGGAGCCCCCCAAAAATCCCAAAAACGGGATTGAAATGACCCCAAAAATGGGTTGGGGTCCCCAAATCCCCCAAAAATGGATTTGGAGCCCCCCCAAAAATCCCAAAAAATGGGTCAGGAGCCCCCAAAAGCCCCAAAAATGGGTTGGGGTCACCCCAAAAAACCCCAAAAATGGATTTGGAGCCCCCCCAAAATCCCAAAAAATGGGTCAGAAGCCCCCAAAAGCCCCAAAAATGGGTTGGGGTCACCCCAAAAAACCCCAAAAATGGATTTGGAGCCCCCCCAAAATCCCAAAAAATGGGTCAGACCCCAAAAACGCTTTGGGACCCCCCGGGAGCCTCTTCCCAAATTCCTCCCCCCCCCCCAGAATTCCCAAAATTCCCGAAATTCCCCAAAATTCCCCCAAATTCCCGCAGTGGAACCGTCGGAACGAGCGGGGTGAGACCCCCCTGCACCGAGCCTGCATCGAGGGGGACCCCAAAAGAGTCCGGCTCTACCTGGATCAGGTGAGGGGGGACCCCAAAAAATCCCAAAATTCCCAAAAAAACCCCAAAATTCCCCCAAGAATTCCCCAAATCACGGATTTTTTTTTTAGGGTCATCCCGTAAATCCTCGGGATTATTGCGGCTGGACCCCCCTGCACGAGGCCGCCAACCACGGGCACCTCGGTGAG
>NW_008235714.1:13094-13956 GCF_000691975.1 Corvus brachyrhynchos | reverse complement strand
GGGACCACAAAAAATCTGGGAGGGGGAGATCCCGAAAAATTGGGGGGGGAATCCCGAAAAATTGGGGAGGGAAAGTGAAAAAAATTGGGGCAAAATCGTGAGGAATGGAGGGAAATCGCCAAAATTTGGGCTCCAAAATAAAAGGGGGATCCTGAAAATAAAAGGGGGATCCCTAAAAAGGGAGGGAAAATCCCAAAAAATTTGGAATAATCCCAAAAAAAGGGAGGTGTAAATCCCAAAAAGTGGGGAGGAAAAATCCCAAAAATTGGGAGAAAATCCCGAGAAATGGAGGGAAATCCCCAAAATTTGGGCTCCAAAATAAAAGGGGGATCCCGAAAAAGGGGGGGGGAAATCCCAAAAATTTGGAATAATCCCAAAAAGGGAGGGATCCCAAAAATTGGGGGGAAAAATCCCAAAAATTGGGAAAAATCCCAAAAAATTGGGGAGTAAAAATCCCGAAAATTGGGAGAAAATCCTGAAAATTGGAGGGAAATCCCAAAAACTGGGGGGGAAAATCCCAAAAATAGGGGAGAAATCCCAAAAATTAGGGAGGAAATCCTGAAAATTGGGGAGGAAATCCCAAAAATTGGGGAAAATCCCAAAAATCGGGAGAAAATCCCGAGAAATGGAGGGAAATCCCCAAAATTTGGGCTCCAAAATAAAAGGGGGATCCTGAAAATAAAAGGGGGATCCCTAAAAAGGGAGGGAAAATCCCAAAAAATTTGGAATAATCCCAAAAAAAGGGAGGGATCCCAAAAATTGGGGGAAAAATCCCAAAAATTGGGAAAAATCCCAAAAAATTGGGGAGTAAAAATCCCAGAAATTGGGAGAAAATCCCGAAAATTGGAGGGAAATCCCAAAA
>NW_008235714.1:10343-12126 GCF_000691975.1 Corvus brachyrhynchos | reverse complement strand
GGGATTGGGATCGGGAATGGGGTCAGGGATCGGGATCGGGAATGGGATCGGGAATGGGGTCAGGGATTGGGAATGGGGTCAGGAATGGGGTCGGGATCGGGAATGGGGTCAGGAATGGGGTCGGGAGTCAGGAATGGGGTCGGGATCGGGAATGGGGTCAGGGATTGGGATCGGGAATGGGGTCGGGATCGGGGTCAGGGATCGGGAATGGGGTCAGGGACTGGGAACGGGGTCACGGCGCGGGGAGGGATTGGGAATGGGGTCAGGGATTGGGAATGGGGTCAGGGATTGGGATCGGGGTCAGGGATCTGGAATGGGGTCAGGGATCGGGAATGGGGTCGGGGGTTGGGAATGGGAAGGGGATCGGGAATGGGAGTCAGGAATTGGGAATGGGGTCAGGGATCGGGAATGGGATCGGGAACGGGGTCAGGGATCGGGATCGGGGTCAGGAATGGTCAGGGATCAGGAATGGGGTCATGGATCGGGAATGGGGTCAGAGATTGGGAATGGGATCGGGAACGGGGTCAGGAATGGGGATTGGGCTGGGGGATTGGGAATGGGATCGGGAACGAGGTCAGGAATGGGGTCAGGGGGTGGGATTAGGGTCAGGGAATGGGGTCAAGGATCAGGAATGGGGTCATGGATCGGGATCGGGGTTGGGAATGGGGTCAGGGATTGGGATTGGGGTCAGGAATGGGATCAGGGATTGGGATCGGGGTCAGGGATTGGGAATGGGATCGGGAACAGGGTCAGGGATCGGGATCGGGGTCAGGAACGGTCAGGGATCAGGAATGGGGTCAGGAATGGGATCAGGAAGAGGGTTGGGAGTGGGGTCAGGAATGGGATCGGGAACAGGAATGGGGGTCAGGATTGGGAATGGGGTTGGGAATGGGATCGGGAATGGGATCAGGGGCTGGGAATGGGCTCAGGGATCGGGAACGGGGTCAGGGAGTTGGGATCGGGGTCAGGAATGGGGTCAGGGATTGGGATCAGGGTTGAGAATGGGGTCAAGGGCTGGGAATGGGGTCAGGGATCGGGAATGGGGTCAGGGATCGGGAATGGGGTCAGGGGTTGGGAATGGGATCGGGAACGGGGTCAGGGAGTTGGGATCCGGGTCAGGAATGGGGTCAGGGATCGGGAACGGGGTCAGGGATCGGGAACGGGGTCAGGGATTGGGAACAGGATCGGGAATGGCGTCAGGATCAGGAATGGGATCAGGGATCAGAAATGGGGGTTCCGAACCCCCCAAATTCCCCAAAAAAACCCCACTCCAAGAACTCCCCACAACCCTCAACACCTTCCCAAATATTCGGGATCTTCCCAAGGCATCGAGGAGATCCCAGAGTCACCTCAGGACCCCCCAAAACCCCCCTAAAATTCCCATCAATTCCCCCTCAAACAACCCCCAAATCCCTCAAAATCCCCCCAAATCCCCCAGAACTCCCCGAAAATCCCCAAAAATTCCCCTAAAATCCCCAAAAAATTCCCCTAAAATCCCAAAAAATTCCCCTAAAATTCCCCTAAAATCCAAAAAAATTCCCCTAAAATCCCCAAAAAATTCCCCCTAAAATCCAAAAAAATTCCCCTAAAATCCCCAAAAAATTCCCCTAAAATCCCCAAAAAATTCCCCTAAAATCCCCAAAAAATTCCCCAAAAATCCCCAAAAAATTCCCCAAAAATCCCCCAAAATTCCTCCAAATTCCCCTCAGGGATCCCAGATATCATTCCCAAAAATTCCCGCTCGTTCCCAGAGCTCGTGCGGCTGCTGCTGGGGGGGGGGTGG
>NW_008235714.1:8529-9154 GCF_000691975.1 Corvus brachyrhynchos | reverse complement strand
AATTTTTGGACCCAAATTCCTGATTTTTTGGGATAGTTTTCGTGATTTTTTTCGATTTTTTTCCGGATTTTTTCGGATTTTTTTCGATTTTTTTTCTAATTTTTTGGGGATTTTTTGGGATTTTTTTCAGAATTTTTTCGGATTTTTTTTCGATTTTTTTTCGATTTTTTGGGGATTTTTTTCAGAATTTTTAGACCCAAATTCCTGATTTTTGGGGGGAATTTTGGGGGGATTTCTGCCCCCATTGCCGGGAGTTTCGGGGCCGGGCTGCGCCGGGATCACCCCCCTGCACGACGGCCTCGCCTCCGGCCGCTTCCCGGTGGCCACGTTCCTCATCCAGAGCGGAGCCGACGTCACCGCCACCAATGCCAAGGTGGGAATCGCAGCCGGGAATTTGGGGGATTTTGGGGATTTTTGGGGATTTTTGGGGATTTTTTTCAGAATTTTTTTTCAATTTTTTTTCAGATTTTTTTTGTTTTTTTTCGATTTTTTTGGGATTTTTTTCAGAATTTTTAGACTCAAATTCCTGATTTTTTGGGGGAATTTTGGGGATTTTTTGGGGATTTTTTTCAGAATTTTTTGGGATTTTTTTCGAATTTTTTGGGGATTTTTTGGGATTTTTTTC
>NW_008235714.1:2358-7275 GCF_000691975.1 Corvus brachyrhynchos | reverse complement strand
TTTTTTTTGGTTTTTTTTGATTTTTTTGGGATTTTTTAGGGATTTTTTTCAGAATTTTTAGACTCAAATTCCTGATTTTTTGGGGAATTTTGGGGATTTTTTGGGGATTTTTTTCAGAATTTTTTGGGATTTTTTTCGAATTTTTTGGGGATTTTTTGGGATTTTTTTCGATTTTTTGGGGATTTTTTTCAGATTTTTTTCATAATTTTTGGAGCCAAATTCCTGATTTTTGGGGGGATTTTTTGGGATTTTTCCTGATTTTTTTTCAATTTTTTTTCTGAATTTTTGGGGATTTTTTTCAGATTTTTTTTCAGGATTTTTAGACCCAAATTCCTGATTTTTTTGGGAATTTTTTAGGATATTTTTCGTGATTTTTTCGATTTTTTGGGGATTTTTTTCAGATTTTTTTCATAATTTTTGGAGCCAAATTCCTGATTTTTTGGGGGGATTTTTTGGGATTTTTTCTGATTTTTTTTCAATTTTTTTTCCGAATTTTTGGGGATTTTTTCAGATTTTTTTTCAGGATTTTTAGACCCAAATTCCTGATTTTTTGGGGAATTTTGGGGATTTTTGGGGGGATTTTTTTGGGATTTTTTTTGATTTTTTGGGATTTTTTTCGATTTTTTTAGGGATTTTTTCAGATTTTTTTCAGAATTTTTAGACCCAAATTCCTGATTTTTTGGGGAATTTTTTGGGATATTTTTCGGGGATTTTTGGGGATTTTTTCCGGATTTTTTGGGATTTTTTTGGGGATTTTTTCGGATTTTTTTCCGAATTTTTGGACCCAAATTCCTGATTTTTGTGGGAATTTTGGGATTTTTTGGGGATTTTTTTCGGATTTTTTGGGCACTTTTTCGGGATTTTTGGGGATTATTTTCGGATTTTTTTCAGAATTCTTAGGACCCAAATTCCTGATTTATTGGGGATTTTTTTTTCAATTTTTTGGGGATTTTTTTTTCAGATTTTTTTCAGAATTTTTTTTATTTTTTCAGATTTTTTTCAGAAATTTTGTTCCCAAATTCCTGATTTTTTTGGGGAATTTTGGGGATTTTTGGGATTTTTTTTGAAATTTTTTCGGATTTTTTTGGGGTTTTTTGGGGATTTTTTTCAGAATTTTTGGACCCAAATTCCTGATTTTTGGGGGATTTTCTGGGGAATTTTGGGGATTTTTGGGGGATTTTTTCGGGATTTATCTTTGATTTTTTGGGGATTTTTTTCAATTCTTTTTTAATTTTTTGGGGCATTTTTAGACCCAAATTCCTGGGGTTTTTGGGGGATTTTTCTGGGAATTTTTCCTGATTTTTAAAGGGATTTTTTTCTGATTCTCTCCAGAGGTTTTTTTCAGATTTTTGGGAATTTTTTTCAAAAGTTTTTAGGAATTTTTTCGGATTTTTTGGGATTTTTTTTCAGGTTTTTTTCAAAATTTTTGGACCCAAATTCCTCATTTTTCTCGGGATTTTTCCTGATTTTTTAAGGATTTTTTTCTGATTCCTTCCTGGGTTTTTTTTCAGAATTTTTGGGGGAATTTTTGAACCCCAATTCCTGATTTTTGGGGGATTTTTTGGGAATTTTTTAGGATTTCTTGGTGGTTTTTTTAGGCTATTTTGTGATTTTTTTTTTTTAATTTTTTTTAGGGTTTTTTTCAGATTTTTTGGGGCAATTTTTGAACCCCAATTCCCAATTTTTTAGGATTTTAGGAGCCCCAATTCCCAATTTTTTGGGGGATTTTTAGGAGCCCCATTCCCAATTTTTTAGGATTTTTGGGAGCCTTATTCCCAGTTTTTTTAGGGATTTTTAAGAGCCTCATTCCCAATTTTTTAGGATCTTTAGGAGCCCCATTCCCAATTTTTTTGATTTTTAGGAGCCTCCTTCCCAATTTTTTTAGGAATTTTTAGGAGCCCCATTCCCGATTTTTTGGGGGATTTTTAGGAGCCCCATTCCCAATTTTTGGAGATTTTTAGGAGCCCCATTCCCGATTTTTTAGGATTTTTAGGAGCCTCATTCCTGGTTTTTTTGATTTTTAGGAGCACCAAAATCCCTGGAAAATCTCCCAAAACTCCCCAAAATCGCTGGAAAACCTCCCAAAATTCCCAAAATCCCTGGAAAATCTCCCAAAACTCCCCAAAATCCCTGGAAACTCTCCCAAAACTCCCCAAAATCCTTGGAAGATTTCCCAAAATCGCTGGAAAACCTCCCAAAATTCCTCCAAATCCCTGGAAAATCTCCCAAAATTTTTTCAAAAGTTTTTAGGAATTTTTTGGGATTTTTTGGGATTTTTTGTACCCAAATTCCTGACTTCTTGAGGGATTTTTCCTGATTTTTAAAGGATTCTTTTTTCTGATTCTTTCCAGGAATTTTTTCGGATTTTTTGGGATTTTTTTCAGATTTTTTTTCAGGTTTTTTTTCAGAATTTTTGGACCCAAATTCCTCATTTTTCTCGGGATTTTTCCTGATTTTTTAAGGATTTTTTTCTGATTCCTTCCTGGGTTTTTTTCAGGATTTTTTGGGGAATTTTTGAACCCCAATTCCTGATTTTTGGGGGATTTTTTGGGAATTTTTTAGGATTTCTTGGTGGTTTTTTTAGGCTATTTTGTGATTTTTTTTTTTTAATTTTTTTTAGGGTTTTTTTCAGATTTTTTGGGGCAATTTTTGAACCCCAATTCCCAATTTTTTAGGATTTTAGGAGCCCCAATTCCCAATTTTTTGGGGGATTTTTAGGAGCCCCATTCCCAATTTTTTAGGATTTTTGGGAGCCTTATTCCCAGTTTTTTTAGGGATTTTTAAGAGCCTCATTCCCAATTTTTTAGGATCTTTAGGAGCCCCATTCCCAATTTTTTTGATTTTTAGGAGCCTCCTTCCCAATTTTTTTAGGAATTTTTAGGAGCCCCATTCCCGATTTTTTGGGGGATTTTTAGGAGCCCCATTCCCAATTTTTGGAGATTTTTAGGAGCCCCATTCCCGATTTTTTAGGATTTTTAGGAGCCTCATTCCTGGTTTTTTTGATTTTTAGGAGCACCAAAATCCCTGGAAAATCTCCCAAAACTCCCCAAAATCGCTGGAAAACCTCCCAAAATTCCTCCAAATCCCTGGAAAATCTCCCAAAACTCCCCAAACTTGCTGGAAACTCTCCCGAAATACCCCCAAATCCCTGGAATATTCTCCCAAAATCCCAGGAAAATCTCCCAAAACCGCTGGAAAACCTCCCAAAACTCCCCCAAATCCCTGGAAAACCTCCTAAAATCACTGGAAACTCTCCCGAAATTCCCCCAAATCCCTGGAAATCTCCCAAAATCCCCCCAAATCCCTGGGAAATCTCCCGAAATACCCCCAAATCCCTGGAATATTCTCCCAAAACTCCCCAAAATCCCTGGAAAATCTCCCAAAATCCCTGGAAAATCTCCCAAAACGCCCCAAAATCGCTGGAAACTCTCCCAAAATCCTTGGAAAATCTCCCAAAATTCCCCAAAATCGCTGGAAACTCTCCCAAAACTCCCCAAAATCCCTGGAAACTCTCCCGAAGTTCCCCAAAATCCTTGGAAAATCTCCCACAACTCCCCAAAATCCCTGGAAAACCTCCCAAAATTCCCAAAATCCCTGGAAAATCTCCCAAAACTCCCCCAACTCGCTGGAAACTCTCCCGAAATTCCCCCAACTCGCTGGAAATCTGCCGAAATTCCCGGTTTTTCCGTGTTTTCCAGGGCCAGACCCCGCTGGGAACGCTGCAACTCCCCCAACTCGCTGGAAACTCTCCCGAAATTCCCCCAACTCGCTGGAAATCTGCCGAAATTCCCGGTTTTTCCGTGTTTTCCAGGGCCAGACCCCGCTGGGAACGCTGCAGGAGTGGTTGGACACCTACGGGCCCGAGCTCGATCCCGAAACCTGGGACAGCGCCCCCCCCCCGCCACACCCAGAGGCTGCTCCGGGAGGCCATGGCCCGGAAAGGTGGGAATTCTGGGAATTCTGGGAATTCTGGGAATTCCGGGAACTCCGGGAATTCCGGGAATTGGAAGAATCGCTTCTCCAAATTTTTGGGGATTTTTGAAAAATTTTTTTCCGCTCCAATCCCTGATTTTTGGGGGTTTTTTTTTTTGGAGTTTTACGATCCCAAATCCTGATTTTTTGGGGATTTTTTGGGGGAATTTTATCGCTCCCATCCCTAATTTTTTGGGATTTTTTTTTGGAATTTTATGACCCACTCCATCCCTAAATTTTGGGGAGTTTTTGGGGAATTTGCTTGTTTTTTTGCAGTTTTCTCGGGAATTTTATGACCCCCCCATCCCAGATTTTTTGGGATTTTTTTGGAATTTTATGACCCCCCCATCCCGGATTTTTGGGGAGTTTTTCAGGAATTTTTTCCCTCCCATCCCTGATTTTTTAGGATTTTTTTGGAATTTTATGACCCCTTCCATCCCAGATTTTTTGGGATTTTTTCAGGAATTTTTTGACCCCCCCCATCCCAGATTTTTTGGGGTTTTTTAGGATTTTTTTGGGAATTTTATGATCCCCCATCCCTGATTTTTTGGGATTTTTCAGGAATTTTATCACTCCCATTCCTGGTTTTTTTGCAGTTTTCTCGGGAATTTTATGACCCCCCCATCCCAGATTTTTTGGGATTTTTTTGGAATTTTATGACCCCCCCATCCCGGATTTTTGGGGAGTTTTTCAGGAATTTTTTCCCTCCCATCCCTGATTTTTTAGGATTTTTTTGGAATTTTATGACCCCTTCCATCCCAGATTTTTTGGGATTTTTTCAGGAATTTTTTGACCCCCCCCCATCCCAGATTTTTTGGGGTTTTTTAGGATTTTTTTGGGAATTTTATGATCCCCCCATCCCTGATTTTTTGGGATTTTTCAGGAATTTTATCACTCCCATTCCTGGTTTTTTTGCAGTTTTCTCGGGAATTTTATGACCCCCCC
>NW_008235714.1:1227-2295 GCF_000691975.1 Corvus brachyrhynchos | reverse complement strand
CATTCCCGGATTTTTTGGGATTTCTTTGGGAATTTTATGATCCCCCCATTCCAGATTTTTTGGGAATTTTTTGACCCCCCATCCCTGTTTTTTTGGGATTTTTCAGGCATTTTTTCCCTCCCATTCCTGGTTTTTTGGGATTATTTTTGGAGCCCCATTTCCTTTTTTTTTTTTCACTCCATGACTCCCATCCCTGATTTTTTGGGAATTCCACTTTTTTCAGGGAATTTCAAGACCCCAATTCGCAATTTTTTGGGGGATTTTTTGGTTCATTCCATGACTCCCATCCCTGATTTTTCTGGGAATTCTCTGATTTCAATTCCTCCTTTTTTAGGGTGGAATTTTATACCCCCAATTCCCAATTTCTGCTTGTTTTGGGAATTCCATGACCTCATTTCCTCATTTTTTTCAGGATTTCGGGATTTCACCCCCCCTCCTCCCCATTCCCTATTTTTTTTGGGAATTCCTAATTTTTTGGGAATTTCATTTTTCCAATTTGGGGGGGAATTCCTTGGGAATTTCATCACCCCCATCCCTGATTCCTGGGGGGATTTTTCGGGATTCCTTGGCATTCCATGACCCCCATCCCTCATTTTTCGGGAATTCCACCCCCCCCCTCCCCAATTCCCGTCATCCTTCAGGATTTTTCCTCTTATTCTCCCAATTTTGCACAACCTGATCCCGATTTTTCCCCTTTCCAGCCCCTCCGGAGCCTTCCCAGGATGTCCCCGACCCCCAAATCCCAAATCCCGGGATTGGGTCCCCTCAGAGTCCCCTCCGGAAGCGCCAACGGATTCCAGAGGCCGGGAATGAGGAGAAAAAGCGGGATTTGGGAAAATCGGGCAAGCCCAGCTCGGAAAATCCCCAATTCCCACCGGAAAACCCCCAATTCCCTCTGGAAAATCCCAAACCGGCGCTGATCCCGCTGGAAGAATTCCTGGAGCAGGAGGATTGGCTGGAGGACGATTTGGGCCGATCCCGGAAAAGGCCCCGGCGGAATTTTTGGGAATTCCGGGAATCTCGGGATTGCAAAATTCCCAAACCTGGCACCGCCACAGTCCCATCCAC
>NW_008235714.1:0-1167 GCF_000691975.1 Corvus brachyrhynchos | reverse complement strand
ATTTTCTGGGATCATCCCAAATCCATCCCAAATTCCTGAATCGTCCGGGACGGCCCCGAATCCGCCCCAAATTCCCGAATCCGCCGGAACGGTCCCGAATCCAGGCCAAATTCCCGCCCTGCGCATCCGGATCCGCATCCAGGACGACGTTTTCCTCATCCCGGTGGTGCCCAGGTGAGAATTCCCAACTTTTCCTGGGATTTGAGGCCCTTTTTTGGGGTGGTTCTGGGGGGGATCCCGTCCAATTCCTGGGGAATTCCTGGGAAAGCCATGGAATTGCTGCCCATGGAGTTGTTCCCGTGGGGATTCTGGGAGAGATGCCCTGAAAATCCCCAAAAAAATCACCTGGAAATGGCCAAAAAATCCGCCCCAAAAAATCCCATCAAGACCCCAGAAAGTTCCCGTAAAAATCCCTAAAAAGGCCAAAAGAAATTTTAAAAAAATTTCCCCAAAATCCTGTAAAATTCTAAAAAATTCCCCCAAAATTAAAAATAAAATCCCTCCAAACATCCCATAAAATTCCTCCCTAAAAAGGCCAAAAGAAAAAAAAATAAAATCCCTCCAAAAATCCCATAAAATTCCAAAAAATTCCCCCCAAAATTTAAAGAAAAATGCCCCCAAAATTCCCTAAAAATTTCCATAAATTCCCCCAAAAAATCCCATCAAGACCCCAGAAAATTCCTGTAAAAAATCCCTAAAAAGGCCAAAAGAAAAAAAAATAAAATCCCTCCAAAAATCCCATAAAATTCCAAAAAATTCCCCCCAAAATTTAAAGAAAAATGCCCCCAAAATTCCCCAAAAATTTCCATAAATCCCCCCAAAAAATCCCATCAAGACCCCAGAAAATTCCTGTAAAAAATCCCTAAAAAGGCCAAAAGAAAAAAAAATAAAATCCCTCCAAAAATCCCATAAAATTCAAAAAAATTCCCCCCAAAATTCCCAAAAAAACCCAAAATTCCCCCTAAAAAACCTGCTAAAATTCCCAAAAAAATTCCCTTAAAATTCCCCCAAAAATCCCATGAAATTCCCTAAAGAAATCCCAAAAATTCCCTTAAAATCCCTTAAAATCCCCTAAAAAATTCCCTAAAAATCCCCTAAAAAATCCCGTAAAGATCCCCTTAAAAACCCATTAAAAAATCTCTAAAAAACCCAAAAAATATGCCATTA
>NW_008235713.1:18057-19021 GCF_000691975.1 Corvus brachyrhynchos | reverse complement strand
GTCCTGCAGGCCAATCAATCCCTGATGGCTCAAAGATGGATGTGCCACTTGCCACGGCTGGGCCAATTTGAAATGGTGGTTATGCCTCTGTGGGAACATATTTAAGAAGAAGCCAAAACCAAGTTATGGCGCAGTTTTAATTTTGAGTAGACAAGAGCAGGAGGGAGAACATGTGAGGAGAACAACCTGCAGATATCAAGGGTTGTGGAGACCGAGGGGGAGGAGGTGCTCCATGTGCTCGTTCCGAGATTTCTCTGCAGCCTGTGGTGAGACCATGGTGAGGCAGCTGTGCCCCTGCAGCCCACGGAGATCCACAGGGAAGCAGAGATCCACCTGCAGCCCATGGAGATCCACGGGGATGGAGATATCCACCAGCAGCCCGTGGAGGAGGCCCACACCAGAGCAGGTGGATACCTGCATGTAGGAACCCAGAGTGGCGAGAATATTTCTCTGCCTGTTTTTAAGGGTTCTGAACAACATTGTTTTAATCTCCAACCTTGGAAAAAATTACCAACGATTAAACAAGAACTAGAAAATACAGTGGTGTGAATTAGGTGATAGACTACTATGTAAGATTGTCACAGGGTGAAAAATTTAGAGGTTTTGGGCTTCTCTTTGTAGTAAATAGGTAAGAGTAAGAAAGATCAAAATGGAGGATTGTTGTTGTTCTCTAAACCTTCTTCTCCTGCTATTCCATGTTCAGCAGTAAAAGTAGTTTGGAATGACTGGATAGAGAATTCCGCAGTTCCTGCCCATGTTACTGAATAATTGGTAGGAAAGTGAAAATAATATTAGTTTTTAGTAACTATTGGTGAAATCGTCTTTAAAAGGCTGTGTTAATCTTGGTAATTAGACTTCTCTCCTGCTTTCTGTGATTTACTGTACCTGGGTCAGGCTCTGTTCCTCTGGTAAGACTTAATAAACAACTATCTGGAAGCATTGAAACTCCAGGAAAAGTCTGGGT
>NW_008235713.1:14624-17570 GCF_000691975.1 Corvus brachyrhynchos | reverse complement strand
GTTGATTGGCTGGAGGCTCTTAGAGGAAGCACAGCTGGGGCTTTGGGAGCAAGGTGGAACTCTGGGAAGAAAATATCTTAGCAAGATGAAGGTGTTTAAAGAAAAGAGTAGACATTACTTCTACGGAGTGAGCTCTGACTGGAGCAATGCCCCAAAGCCAAACAAGTATTTGCCAGACAGAGCGGATGTATGTGCTCCAAAAAACCCTCCAGCAACAAGTTGGTTTCCTTAAGAGGGCTCTTCCTTCTAGTGACTCTTTGTCATCCGGATGTAAACAACCCTGAGCCAATGCTGAATCCTGCTCTCATTTTCTCTACAATGACACAATCACTCTGGGAACCAGGGCTGGAATTTGCAGTGCCTGAAGAAGCCCCTCTTCCCTGACAGACTGCTGCCAATGTGCCCACAATTCACCTCTACCTGAGCTTTCTTGGTGCCATGTGTGCTTGCCCTCCCTTCCCACACCTTTGCTGATCACTGGTGATCACTGTGGTGTAGGTATCTTGCTTCCTCACTCTCTGTCCACCTTTCCCTGGGTTGAGATCTCTGGTCTCTATGCATAGAAAATACTGAGTGGTGGCTTATTCAGCAGAAATGGGGTTTAGGAGCAGGGTTTGAGAAGAGGAATGTGAAGGATTGGTTACGTGAGAAAGGGCATATAGATTCTTTGCAGCTTACTGATCTGAGGAGCTGGCTACGTGAGAACGGGCACATAGACCCTTGCAGTTAGCTGAGCAAGGTCTCACCGAACACTGCACCACACATTATGTGTAACAACTGAAGTTGCAGAATATCACATGTATCTTGCTCAATAACTGAACCACCACTGAGTCTTATTGCTGAGCTATGGGTTTATCTGCAGAGTTAGCAAGGATAGGTTTTGGCAGCAAAACAATGGACATCTGTGGTTAGAAGGCCAGAGAAAAAGGAGAACTGCTGACCACAGAAGGGGGACTAAAGGAGGGGTTAGAGATCATTCTAAGTGAACCGCTTAGAATGCGTCTTTTACGAATATGCATGAGCCTATTATTGATAGTATATAAGAAGCTTTGGTACAATCAATAAATCAAATTCCTGTTGATCACTCATATTGAGCGTCTGGGTTTTCCCTCTATCGCGACATTCTGGCGCCCGAACAGAGGACAGAAAAAGGGACCGTAGAGACGGATAACCTGCGTCTGTCAACCTGCGGGGAATAGGGGACCGTAGAGATGGACAACCTGCAGCCACGGCACGATGGAGAGTCTGTGTCGGTCCCATAAGCAGCTCGGGAGGCTGCAGAGGTGGTGAATAGTCCACATCTCCGAGCTCAGGAGCACCCACAGAGGAGTCCTGCTGGCCACACACTGCCGGGTCTTGCAAAGGCTGCAACAGTGCTGACGTTTAGGTATGGCTAAGATACAAGCGGTGTATCAATTGCTCAAATGCTTTTTAAAAAAGCGGAGCATGCCAGGGATAGATTGCAAAAAAGATCTCCCTGGACTTTTAGATTATGGGGTTGCTAAGGGTTGCTTCATTGATCCAAATGAAGTTTTTGAGAGAGAGCAATGGAAAATGTTTGGGGATAAGATTTTTTGATGCAGCTACGCAGGATGATAAGGTGGCTAAAAAGATGATGAAACCGTGGCGGGCAGTGAGTAATGCTTTAGAACAGTATGAGGCAGAGAAAAAGGCTGCAGCAGCAGCTGCGCAGCGCTTGGGGACACCGCTGACTCGGGAGCAGGACATGGGTGAGAGTAGCTGCCCATTACCCCCCTCTGTGAGTACTTTTACTATGCAAACGGGGAGGGCAGCCTCAGATCCTGTTTTTTCGTCTCCTGCGTCTCCTCAAGCTGTTAGTGCACCATTAGCACCTTTAGAGCATGAGATAGTGCCTACAGCTCCTCCGTTAGAGCAATTGCCCACAGCCTGAGAGCCGGTCGGCAGCAGTTCACTTCCTTCTGAGCAGGCTAATAGTTCGCTTCATGTAAAAACAAACTCAGAGAGTCAAGAGATAGCTAAGGAACGAGAGGAATTTTGGAGGGAGGTTGCTAAAAATATTGCTGCTGAGGGAGACATAGATATTGCCAGAGAGCTTGCACATGCTTTTCCAGTCGAATTTTCACCCCCTAATGCTCAAGGACAGATTACTGTTAATATTAAACCTTTAGATTGGAAATTGCTTACCCAACTGCGAGCCACTGTTAATGAATCCGGGATAAAAGGGGAACCAACTCGTCAAATGCTTGATTTCTTGTGGGGCTCTACGCTCTTGCTACCGAATGATGTTAAAAATATCACTAAGCTAATACTAACACAGCACCAGCGTATGCTGTTTGGAGCTTACTGGCAGGCTTTATGCCAGCAGTCGGTAGCAACGCAGCGGGGAGCAGGAGATCCTTTACATGGGGTAACTTTAGAGGAATTAATGGGTCTGAGAAATTATACCTGGACAGAAGCACAGGCTCTCATAGGTCCTGATAAGGTTCGGGAAAGCATGAATTTAGCACGACGAGCAATAGATCAGATTAAGGACTCAGGAGGATTGCCATCATATATGAGTATCAAACAGGGAAGAGATGAGCCATTTGGTACCTTTATAGATCGCGTAGCAAATGCTGTTTTAGCAACTGGGCTTCCAGACTATATGCATGGTATTTTGCTTAAACAATGTGCTATTCAGAATTGTAACCCCACTGCACGTAGTGTGTTAGTTACTCTGCCTGCTACTTGGACTATTGAGGAGGCATTAGAGAGAATGTCACAGGTCCCTGTAGGTCCACAAGCTATGCTTGTTAATGCAATAAAGGAACTTGGAAAGGAACTGGGAATAGGGATGAAACAGCAGGCTGAGGTAGCTCAGAGGCAGATTGAGGCAAATCAGAGTCAGGTTTTAGCTGCCCTGGCACCTCTGCAAAATCACCGGAGCGGGTCTCGACGACAGACCACCCGACTGCGATGTTTTCG
>NW_008235713.1:11657-13945 GCF_000691975.1 Corvus brachyrhynchos | reverse complement strand
GTCCCCTCCATTGCAATGGACTATAGCCGAGCAAGTGATAAATTGCAGTGTGTCCATCATCCCACTGCCACTTGGTGTCGTTGCTCTGGTGGGACGAGACATACTCGCTCAAATGGGCATGGTTCTTACCACAGACCAAAATTTTTAGGAGTGGCCATTGCTTGGACTTTCCCCATCCCTATCCGGTGGAAAACAGAACACCCGGTTCGGGTTGAGCAATGGCCCCTAAAGCGGGAAAGTCTTGAACAAGCACATATTCTGATTCAAGAGCAATTTAATCACGGACATTTACGACTTTCTACAAGTCCCTGGAATACTCCAATTTTTGTTATCAAAAAGAAATCAGGAAAATACAGACTGTTGCATGATTTGCGAGCTGTTAATCAACAAATGCATGATATGGGGGCCCTCCAACCAGGCCTACCAAACCCTTCCATGCTACCAGCAGGGTGGTCGCTACTGATTGTCGACCTCAAGGACTGTTTCTTTACCATTTCCCTGCATGAAGATGACAAGCAGAGATTTGCTTTTACTCTGCCAGCCATTTACAGAGAAGCACCTGCTCAACGCTTTGAATGGACAGTGCTTCCTCAGGGCATGCGTAACTCACCTACCCTTTGCCAACTTTATGTTGATTCAGCACTGCAACCCATTCGAAAAATGTTTCCGGATACCATCATTTACCATTATATGGATGATATCTTGCTAGCGCAAGAAAACCCTTTCACCGCGCAGCAGAAGGACATACTGCACAGGACATTGAATGATCGGGGCCTACACATAGCTCCTGAAAAAATTCAAACCTCAGCTCTGTGGATTTATTTGGGTTGGAAAATCACTGACAGCACTATCCAACCACAAAAGCTCACCATTCATACAGACATCCGTACCCTGCATGATGCGCAGAAACTTATGGGAGATCTGCAGTGGCTTCGCCCCATAGTTGGCATTCCTAATGAACTGCTAAATGAGCTTCGTCCACTTTTGAAGGGCACCAACCCTGCACAGTCAGTTACGCTGACACTTGAACAGAAGGCTGTGTTACAGACTATTGCAGAGCAGATCACTATAGGCCTTACTTCAAGACGGGATCCTGCATTGCCCTTGGACATTACAATCATTTGTGGCCCAATATACCTGCTTGCTGCTATTACCCAATGCAAATTAATAAAAACGGGGGAGCCACCCAAGGATATCAGGGTCCTAGAATGCATTGCACCACCATTGCAGCCCAGAAGGACAATACAAGAGAAAGTGGCAACTTTAGCAGATTTAATTCAAAAAGCGCGCATCAGAATTTTGCAGGCGGATGGAACAGATCCAGGGACGATCTGGATACCTATATCGCCCACGGATCTAGAATGGTTCCTGCTTAACTCACCGGAGCTACAGCGAGCCCTCTTGAGTGGAGGACCTAATTTGGTAGCAAAGCCACTACCAACACCTACACTAACATGGATGTCTAATCATGGGTGGATTTCTAAACCAAAAAGAGCTCAAGAACCGCTGGACAATGCGCTCACCATATTCACTGATGCCGGAAGAAAGTCACGGAAAGCAGCAATTACATGGAAAGATGATAACACCTGGAAGCACCGGATTCTAAAAGCAACACCAGAGGATTCATTACAAACATTAGAACTCTATGCTGTTGCTTGGGCCTTGGTGCGATGGAAGGACGCTCGCCTCAATATTGTTTCAGATTCTCTATATGTAGTAGGGGTTGCGAATCGCATTGAGGATGCAACACTGCGTGACATCAAAAATCAGAGATTGGTAGCACTCCTTATAAGCATGCAAATAGTGATTGCTAAACTGTGGGAGTGTGTTTTTGTTTGGTTTAGTCCAGGTCTCCCCTCAGGTTTTATACTTTTGTATTTACCCAGTTTGTATCCTCCCAGTTCTCTGTCAATTACCCTACTTCCCTCCTTTGTCTTCTCCCTGGCCCTTGCCAATCATGCTGGTACCCCTCCCAGGCTTCTAGAAAGCTCTGGCTGGGGCGTTGTGTGATTGGCTAAGGGAAAAAGATCCCTCCCTTCCTCTCCCATGGTTGGTTCCCTTATGCGCCTTTCATCCTGTTCACCACACCCTTCCCTCCTCTGGTTGGTTATTCCTTTGATCCCTCCCTTGTTACCACCCTCCCATAAAACCTCCTGCAAGTGCCTTCTGAGCTCGCTCAGACCTGGGCGTTCCTGGGAGATGGGACCTTGTGTCCGAGGGCTCAATAAACTTCCAGATTCCACCCAGATCTGAGTCTGCCTCCTCCCTCCACCGCCTGCCTCCCTCAC
>NW_008235713.1:9697-11345 GCF_000691975.1 Corvus brachyrhynchos | reverse complement strand
AAAGAGGGACTGGAAGCTATGTTCACTTTAAGGACATGGCTACTGGGGGATGGAAAGGCCCTGCAGAGGTGTTATATTTTGGTCGTGGATATGTTTGTGTGCTTACTCCTACAGGTCCGCAGGGGATACCCAGCCGCTGGGTCAAACCTACACCGCGCAAGCCTGGAGCCTCCAAGATACCACCTTCCGGAGCTGAGCCTGTTTCGGCTACATCTAGTAGCTGATCCAGTGCTCGCGCTTCTTTCTTAGCCAAACATGTAGAACAGTTAACTCAGGGAGTTTTGCTCGCTCAAACTAATAAAAACGGGGGAATTGTGAAGGATTGGTTACGTGAGAAAGGGCATATAGATTCTTTGCAGCTTACTGATCTGAGGAGCTGGCTACGTGAGAACGGGCACATAGACCCTTGCAGTTAGCTGAGCAAGGTCTCACCGAACACTGCACCACACATTATGTGTAACAACTGAAGTTGCAGAATATCACTTGTATCTTGCTCAATAACTGAACCACCACTGAGTCTTATTGCTGAGCTATGGGTTTATCTGCAGAGTTAGCAAGGATAGGTTTTGGCAGCAAAACAATGGACATCTGTGGTTAGAAGGCCAGAGAAAAAGGAGAACTGCTGACCACAGAAGGGGGACTAAAGGAGGGGTTAGAGATCGGCTTAGACGACGTGAACCACTTAGAATGCGTCTTTTACGAATATGCATGAGCCTATTATTGATAGTATATAAGAAGCTTTGGTACAATCAATAAAGCAGATTCCTGTTGTTCACTCATATTGAGTGTCTGGGTTTCCCCTCTATCGCGACAGAGGAAGCACAACAGCTGTGCATGTTTGACACCGGCTTAAGATCAGGATGGTTTCAGCTCTGGAAAGGGCATGTTTCTAAGGAGGCAAGTTTGTTACCTGGGAAGAGGTTTCAGGGTCCTGAGGATTGTACAAAGTGATGATCCCTGAGCAGTTGCTTTTTCTTAGCCAGCTATGTGAAATTTCCTTTGGATTTGACTCTTTGCTGCCTGCCCTGATGAGTAGTGCTGATTATTCATGAAAGAAGAATTTGGAATCTATGTCAGACTGTTCTCTCCTAGATCATCTGCTCTAATGAGATACTTCCTCTCATTCTCTGTTCTTTTTCCATTACCTTAATGATACAGAAGATCAGGCTGTAAATTTAAAAATACTAGCATTGGGTTGAGGATGGGAAGTAACAATGGTTTTTTGTTGATCAAATTAACCAAAACTTTTAGAGAATATGTGGATACCGATTTTGGAAGTGTTACTATGGCTACTGATACTGTCATTGCTTTGTAACAATGGTGATGGTAAAAGAAACAAAAAACCTAAAAAACCCAACAAAAAACAACAAACCAAGAAAATCTCCAAACAGCTCAAGTATTTATTGTTGCTCAGTTACCACTGCATATTGCTTATGATGGTCCTTCCAAACTACCTTTTATTAACCAATTGTCTAGTGTACCTAGGACTATTTTAAAATAGAACTTCTGTCTCTAAACGTGATAGACATGGTGTCATCTAAAATATTTACATCTGTGTTAGTGTGTGGATCTGTAAAGAAGCCCTGCAATCCACAGCCCTGGCAGCCATAGACCCGTTTTGGCTAACACAGGCACCAACACCCGCACC
>NW_008235713.1:6721-7720 GCF_000691975.1 Corvus brachyrhynchos | reverse complement strand
GCCTTATAATTCTTCTGTTCTTGCAATTTTTTTTTTTTTTTTTTTTCTGGTTGCTCTTTTCATAAATTGTTCTTAATTATTGTAATTAAGAACCAAGGGTTGTCTCATTCCTCGCACTAAGCATTCAGAAAAACACCAGGTACAAGTTTGTTGCCATTCTCTCCCTGCATTGTTTAGATTTCTTGCTTTTGTTTCTCACGGGTACAAACGGATTGTACTAAGATCAATGTCGGAACCAGACAGGCTTGCTGACCTGTTGTTAATTCCCACGCCATATAGGTACAAGAGCTGGAGAAGAAGCGTTGGCATCCGAGTTCTTCCCCTTCACTCTTGTGATTCACATTTTCTCTCTTCCTGGGAGACATCTGCGTTCTCTTTCTGCGTGTCTTTCTGCAAATTTTCTTCCTCTTTATCAAGGACATCCATAATGTATTGAGCCATCAGCAATTCAGCTTCGGTGAGCTCAGGCAAGTCCTGGAAATTGCCATGGAAGAGAAGGATTTGAAAAGGTGAGGAAGAGCAGGTGGTGCAGGCAGAGGAGCCTGCTCCCTGCCCTCAGCTGCTCTGCATGCTCTGCCTCCCTGTACTTCTTCTTCCTCCATCTCTGTTGCAATTTTACAGACAACCTGAAAACCACGGAAAATAAGCGGGGAGGTTTGGCCAGAGAGGGCTGCAGGAGGTGCAGCAGCACCTCTCCCTGCTCGGGGGCATTTCAGCGGAGCCCAAGGAAGACGGGGCCCCCAGAAAGGACATCCCCGGCTGGCCCAACACTTCCACCCCATCCAGGGGAGCACTGCCCGTGCGGGAAGGGCTGGTTGGGCTGGGAGCTCCCAGGCGTGCCCAGCGCTCTCGCTCGGGAGCCCCTTTCCCGGGGCTCCCCCAAACGCGACAGGTTTGAAACACACGCACGCACACCCCAAAGCCCTGGGAGAGCGAGGGGAGCTTCCCGAAAGCCGGGAAAAGCCCGGAACGTCCGCCGAGAGAGCCGGAGGGAGGCGC
>NW_008235713.1:0-905 GCF_000691975.1 Corvus brachyrhynchos | reverse complement strand
ACCCACCCTAATTATAATCAACTCTTCCCCTCCCACCAATTAATTCTTTATTGAATGCAAAAACCACATCCTAACATTTATTTATAACACCACCCACCACCCGGAGCTCTTGTGCTCGAAGGAGACATTTGTAACACAAAAGTTTTGATCCTGGAAAGCTGCAGGGGCCTGGGGATGTTTTAGAAGTGCTACTGCAAAGCCTCTTATTTTGATATCCAAAGAGATATCCAGGAAGGCCTCGTTGGAATGGGAAACTGCGTTGCAGCTGAAGCAGGGGCCTGGAAGGGAAACCCAAGTGCTGAGGAATGGGGAGGTGACTGACGGTGACGGGTGATGCTCGTTGTACCTGCACCACCAGTCCAGGGTCAGCTGTTGCGCACAGGCAGACAGAAGGGCACAGACGTGGCCAAGGAGAGCAGCAGCTGTGGGAATGCACCTCTGGATCTAGGAAAGACCCCAAAGAATTGAGGCACGAGGGAAGCAGATTGAGATGAGATATCCAAGCTGGAAACAAGCAGGAAGGCAGAGAGTTTCCTCCTCCAAGAGTTTGGCTTTGTTCTCATCAGCCTCCCAGATGAGGATCAAGCTGTGGTTTCCACTGTTCAGAGAGCCATAGCCAGAATCTGGCACGTGGTGACCCAGAGGGAGCTCATGCAGTTCTTGGGCTGCTGGGAGTGCCAAAGCCGGGCACTGGCGCTGGCAGAGGCAACAGGGGAATGGAGAGAGGTCCCTGCTCGGGGCAGCAGGAGAATCCCCTCCTGGTCCATCTCAGCTGCCCGTCTCCCTCTACACAACAGGGAGGAGGCTCTGGGCCTCTGGGAACGGGACAGTGACGATGTGGACAAAGGTCCATCCAGGTGGGAGCGCTTGCCCAGGGCGAGCCAGTCCAGCCACGCTGGTCGCGA
>NW_008235712.1:51218-52633 GCF_000691975.1 Corvus brachyrhynchos | reverse complement strand
GTCATATGCATCGAGATGCACCCCGCAGAGTATATCTCCCCAACATCGGGTATAACATTTTAAGTTTTACTTATTAGCATATCTATCAAAGATTCCCCAATGAGAGGCTCAAGTGAGCCCCCCTCCCCAAGGAACCTTCCCCTGGATGGTTCTATCTTGGTTTACAGAATATGTTCTGGAGAGGACCTTGGGGTCTGGGGCACACTGATCCCTAGCTACGAAGCTTCTAAAATGTTTAGTCTCTTAGCTTGACAAACAAGTCCAAGAATGTAGGCAAAAAGCACTAGGAATACAGAAGTTGTAAAAAGGTATAACAGGGGTATAAAAGAAAAGGCAAAAATCTTCATGGCATCACCCTCATGGGAATCGGACATGCCATCGTCTTTTCCATCATTTCTGGCAGTTTGGCTACAGGCAACTGGAGCTACTTCCTTTTTGGTAGAACTTCCTTTCTGAAACTTGCGCTCCTTCAGTTCATTCACTCGTGCTGCCAGAACAGAGGTGGGTTGTCCACCCCATCTCACGCCTTCCCCACTGTCACATAGGAATTTCCACAGCTCACTTCGTGGGATGTTCCTTCTCTCTGGGGAACGTCCGTGGAGAAGGCACTCTTTAATCTCCTGGAGATTCTTCTCTATCTTATCTTCCATTTTCTGCATACGTGTTTCTGCAGCTGCGATTCTTGCATGTGTTGGGCCATGCACAGTCTGCATATGCTTGGAGCTTCACTGCCATATCCCACACGGTCTCGTTCGCACCGTAGTCCGGTTTCATTATTGCTAAAGCAGAAGCGTATTCTTGTGGCCCAAGTTGTATGTGTTTTCGCTACATATATGGAATAACTCTGGCCCGGTCTGGACTCCTCAATCCTGGGTCATTTGTGAAGACAACCTCTACCACCCCTAGTTCTCTCAGGCATTGGATCCCTTGTTCTATGGTCTTCCACGGGGTTTGCTGCATGTAGAGATCATCTCCACACATATATCTTTCCATCACGCCTGTCAAAACTCCGCCCCCAGACACTGGCAGAGTCAGCCTCCCTTACCATCGCTTGGTCGATCACTGGATCACGTGACAGGGATCCCAAATGCCTTGCTTCAGCACCGTCCAGCATCACATCACCACCTGCTGCATCCCAAATACGGACCATCCAACTTATTATGGATTCATCAGACCATCGGGTGTAATCCTTTCTTAGGCGGTTAAGGCTCTTTATGGACATGGACTCAGTAATGGTTTCTGTGCCTGAGTCAGTTGGTGGTTTTGAGGTTCCTTCCCCTGCATCCTTTGAGGTTCCTTTCCCTGCATTATCCTCATCTTTCACTGTGCGATCAGTTTTGCTTGTGTGTTTTTTCCTTGTGACAGGAGCCACTGTCAGTGGCTTAGACTCTCCCTCTGGTTTGGGGTTGCTATCT
>NW_008235712.1:48953-50655 GCF_000691975.1 Corvus brachyrhynchos | reverse complement strand
TAGTCAGTTTTTATTATCATCCTCAGAGTGGGCTTTGGTCCATGGTTTCTGCGGTAGTTGCTGATAGTTGGCGTGTCAGTAGCAGGGGTCTTTGACACACGTTGGTTGGATGTTATCCAACCAAGCAGACAGTTCAATTACCAACAAGCATAACTATATTAGCTATTTCACTATTATGTCTTTATAACGAAGCTGCTTTAACATTATACATATAGCATCTATTTGTAACAAAGCTATTTTTACATATAGCATGTATTTGTAGAAAGCCACTATTATAATATATATCACAATAATAAAGCTACTTTAACATCACTCATTTTAACATTTGCAGAAAGCCAATATTATAACATTTATCTATCACAGTTTGTAAAGACAAATCCCTCTCACTCCTTTCATCAATCAGTGGAAATCCTCCCATTGTTTCTTTCACCTCTCAGTATCTAGCTTTTACCTATCAGCAGACCCACAGTTTGTAAAGACAAATATATCTCATTCCTTTCAAAAATACATAGTCTACTTTGGAACACAAGTGGATCCTAGAAAGACACCTCTTATCTTCTGATGAGTTTAAGATGAACTTTGTCATTCTGTCTTGGTTTGAGACAATTTAAAGGAGAACGCTCTGGAATGAGTTGTCTGCCTTTATAGGTTCTAACAATCCCTTTCCACCAATAAGGAACATATATGAGTAGGTAACTGAAAAAGTAACAGTTTACTAACAAGCAGAACAGCAACAGGCAAAAATAACCTGCTAGATACAAAATTGCTAAATCTCATAGACTCCCCCCAGAACAAAAAGACACCCAAAAATGCCAGGGACACACACACGCACACACCCACCAAGATGGGCGCTCCACAGCCGAGCTTGTGGTTTGAAGGACAAAGGGAAAGGTAGTATCAGTCTTTCCCCCACCCCCCCTGCTCTTCCTCCACGACAACTAGAGCTCCAGCTTGTATTCTCTGGGTCAAGAGTCTAGAACTCGCGGAAGGACTTCGCCTTCCTCGCAGCAGAAGATGGCATCAGCCAGCTGAGGTGACTCAGACTCTGGGCCTTCTCACCTGGTGGGGGCTGGAGACCGCATGGAGGGGGGCTGCTCTTCTCCTCTCAGCACGATGCTGCAGCTGCAGACAGGTGTTGTGAAGTTGACTCTGAAACAATTTTTGATTGTAAAATGTGGCTTTTCAGGTTGCTACTGTTGTGATTAGAGCTAAGAGGCAAGAAATAAGAGAGCAAGAGTGCTCTGCTTGGGCAACTCCAACTTTTAAAATGCCCAGGGCAGCCCCCCCCTCCCCCCCCTGTAGGAACCCAGAGTGCTGAGAATATTTCTCTGCCTGTTTTGGGGGGTTCTTACCCCCCGAACAGCACTGTTTTGACCTCCACCCTT
Organism: Corvus brachyrhynchos; assembly: GCF_000691975.1. Classification (NCBI taxonomy): domain Eukaryota; kingdom Metazoa; phylum Chordata; class Aves; order Passeriformes; family Corvidae; genus Corvus; species Corvus brachyrhynchos. The sequence continues at coordinate 49,270 of NW_008235712.1, read as the reverse complement.
GAAAAAAATTACCAATGATCAGACAGGAACTAGAAAATACAGTGGTGTTGATGCCATGAAGATTTTTTGCCTTTTCTTTTATACCCCTGTTATACCTTTTTACAGCTTCTGTATTCCTAGTGCTGTTTGCCTACATTCTTGGACTTGTTTGTCAAGCTAAAAGACTAAACATTTTAGAAGCTTCGTAGCTAGGGATCAGTGTGCCCCAGACCCCAAGGTCCTCTCCAGAACATATTCTGTAAACCAAGATAGAACCATCCAGGGGAAGGTTCCTTGGGGAGGGGGGGGCTCACTTGAGCCTCTCATTGGGGAATCTT
>NW_008235712.1:45593-48377 GCF_000691975.1 Corvus brachyrhynchos | reverse complement strand
AAGGAAAAGTCTCTGTTTATCTTGGAAACTCCTTGCAAGGACTTTTAGAAAATTCTCTCCCATCAGGAGGGATTTGATTTATGGCACGGTTCAGTGTCACCCCCCTTATGTTTCTGTCCATGCTGCCAGGTCTTAGAGACTGTAACAATTTTGGGCACAGATAGATATGGAATACAATAACATTTTGGGTTACCCAGGACACCTGCATAGGGAAAGGAGTTGGACTCGATGATCCTGATGGGTTCCTTCCAACTCAGGACATTCTATAATTCTATGATAGGATTCTACACAAGTGCCAGGGCAAGACTGATTCAGATGGCAGTGTGTAAGCACAAATTTAATGTGCTGCTAATCTCGTGCTAGTGCTAGGCGGTGGAGTGTGGCCATCCTACTTCTGTAATGGTTGTGCTACATATACACAGCATTCAGAGTGCCTGGCAAAGCCAATAGGCAGGAGTCTGTGATGGGGTAAAGGGTTGAGAGGTTTTTTTGAGACTGTAATTGGGTGTTGAAGGGAAAGCAAGAAGGGGAAGTGTCTGTGCACCTTAGCAATTGTGCAAATGATACCAAGTTGGGTGGGAGTGTTGACCTGCTGGAGGGTAGGAAAGCTTTGCAGAAGGATCTGGACAGGCTAGATTGATGGACCAAGGCCAACTCTATGAGGTTCAGTAAGGCTGCCCAGCAGAAAAGGACCTGGGGATATTGGTCAACAGCCAGCTGAGTATGAGCTGGCAGTGCTCAGATGACCAAAAAGACCAATGGCATCATGGCTTGTATGAGAAATAGTGTGGCCAGCAGAACCAGGGAAGTAAGTTATTGTCCCTTTGTACTTGGCACAGATGAAGCCTCACCTTGAATCCTGTGTTCAGTTTTGGGCCCCTTACAACAAGGACACTAAGGCACTGAAGTGTGTCCAAAGAAGAGCAAAAAAGTTGGTGAAAGGTCTGGAGTAGAAGTCTTATGAGGAGCAGCTGAAGGAGATGGGGTTGTTTAGTCTGGAGGAAAAGAAGGCTCAGGGGGACCTTATCACTCTCTACAACTATGCAAAAGGAGGTTTTAGCAAGATGAGTGTTGGTCTCTTCTCCCAGGGAGCAAGTGATAGGACAAGTTGAGCCAGGGGAAGTTTAGTTTGGATATTAAGAAAAATTTCTTCACTGAAAGGGTGGTCAGGCATTGGAACAACCTGCCTAGGGAAGTGGTGGAATTACCATCCCTGTTGGAACCCAAAGTGCAGGGAATGTTTCTCTGCCTGTCCTGAGGGATCCATCCCCCCAGGGAAACACTGTTTTTAACCTTCGTCCATGGAGAGAGCTTCCAAGGCTTTGGGATGAATTAGAATCGACAAGGGTGTGAGTTAGATGATAGTACAATATATAGTTTGTCACAGGGTGAAAAATTTAGAGTTTTAGGTTTATTAATATGGTAAGTAGATGAAGGCAAGATGGAGGATCCCTGTCGTTTTTCAGGTATCTTCCTTCTTCTTCACCTACTCCATTTTCTGCAGTGTTGGTAGCACAGAATGATTGGTTAGGAAATGCCGCAGTATAGGGCTACGCAAATAGATAGTTCATTAGGCATTGGAAGAAAAGTCAAATTAATGTACGTTCTTAGTAACCATTGGGTGATTTATCTTTAAAAGGGCCTTGAGTTTCCTGCATTTTGTCTTTTGGTACTTGCTCTGCTTTATGCTATGTCGGTGGCATGTAAATTACTGATAAGATATAATAAAAAATCTGAAGACCAAGAAGATCCAAAAGTCCTGTTTGTCTCTTACTCCTGGCAAGGACTTTCTCCCCCATCTGGGGAGGATGTGGGGGTTGAGAACCACTGCACATCCCTGAGGGTATTTAAAAAGACATGGAGCTATGGTGTTTTAGTGGTGAACATAGCAGAATTAGGCTAACAGTTGATGTTCTTAAGGGTCTTTTCCAACCTAAATGATTCTATTATTCTATGAATATCTTGAAAACCTATTGCCATGATAAAACAGCAAATGGAATTCCACGTTGATGAATGCCCCAACTTTCTGCATATAATGGTGATTTGTCAAAAGTATCTCACTTCCCACAAGAAGTCTTTGGAGTCACTGTGTGTGGAAGGTATCTTTTCAGCTTTATACCATCTAGGCTAGTACTTTAATGCCTTAGAAAGCCTCGAGCAGCCTAGAGAGGTAGCATGGGCGATCTAGCACTTTAGTAGCTCTAAAATCGGTACCTGTATCAGCTGCAAAGCAAATACCATCAGCAGAAGCAAAGAGGGAGACATATAGCTCCCTGCCGGCTCAATTTCCCACAGTTAGAAGCTTTCAAATGAGACAGACAACCAGAGATGTTCACAGGAAGATAGCTGAGCCAAGAGAGGGCGGGGCCTCCCTCGATGATCTCTTTTATTAGGAGAAGGAGAAAGGGGAGGACTGGGGACGGACCCGGGGTGAGCGGCCAATCAGACACTGCTAAAGAGTTTGAGTTACATTTGGTTTTGCCCACGCTTAGAACAAAGGAGCTCAGAGCACATGGCAGGAGCAAGTGTCTTTGGGAGGGGGAGGGGAAGCTCAGAACAGGCAGCAACAATTCCCTATTTTTTGGGTTGTAACTCGTAGTAACTTAAAAGTGCATAGAACAGTAACAAAACAACAGTGCAAAATATAATTGTAATCTATCGTCCCTACAACTCGACAGTACCTAGGATGCCTTTAAACTAGTTCCCCAGTCAAAACTCAGGGGTTTAGTCAGGACATCTATGGTATGGAGTATCAGGACGAAGATTTACAAAATACAGTGCAAA
>NW_008235712.1:44193-44936 GCF_000691975.1 Corvus brachyrhynchos | reverse complement strand
TGCCACACTTCACCGCTATTAATGCCTCTGGGATTGACCCCCATGCCCAGTGATGGAAGCTGTAGCTTCTGGCAGTTGGGACATGTTGCCACTATTGCTTTTGCCTGTGTCCGCGACAGATGGAACATGCGGATAAGAGCAGGAATATTTTGATGGTACATGGCATGGCTCAATTTTGCTTGTTCAAAAACTTGGGGGAGCTTTGGTAAGTCGGCTGATAGAACTATGTCTGCTGGCATAGCCAGAGCATCAGTTCTACGATTACCCTCTGCATTAAATCCTGACAGGTTTGTATGTGATCTCACATGCATGACAAAATAGGGATGCTCTCTGTGGGAAACCAGATAAATTAATTTTGAGAGCAAATAATAAATTTTTTTGTTTGAGATTTCTTTTAGGAGAGCATGCTCAGCTCTAACAGTTACTCCAGCTACATATGCTGAGTCTGTGACCAAATTAAAGGGTTCTTTGAACCTCTCAAATGCTCTAACGACAGCTGCTAGTTCAGCTACTTGTAGTGATCCCTGGATTACCTTGATGTCAGATTCTCACTTTTGCGTCTTTGGGTTTTTCCATGTGATCATGGACTTTTTACGTTTTCCTGAAGCATTGGTAAAAACGGTAATCGCATCAAGGGGTTTTCTACTTTGAATCTCTCGAGGGATGAAAGAGAATGGCAGATTAAACATGTCATGTTTTGGGTAATGATTGGAGATTTGGCCTGAGTATCCAATGCAAATTGT
>NW_008235712.1:34839-39769 GCF_000691975.1 Corvus brachyrhynchos | reverse complement strand
AGCCGGAGTTCAGAGATAGCATGTTGGGCGCAGATGTGGAAGGTATCTTTTCAGCTTTATACCATCTAGGCTAGTACTTTAATGCCTTAGAGAGCCTTGAGCAGCCTAGAGAGGTAGCACAGGCGATCTAGCACTTTAGTAGCTCTAAAATCGGTACCTGTATCAGCTGCAAAGCAAATACCATCAGCAGAAGCAAAGAAGGAGAAATATAGCTCCCTGCTCTCTCAATTTCCTGCAGTTAGAAGCTTTCAAATGAGACAGACAACCAGAGGTGTTCACAGGAAGATAGCTGAGCCAAGAGAGGGCGGGGCCTCCCTCGACCATCTCTTTTATTAGGAGAAGGGGAAAGGGGAGGACTGGGGACAGACCCAGGGTGACCGGCCAATCAGACACTGCTAAAGAGTTTGAGTTACATTTGGTTTTGCCCGTGCTTCGAACAAAGGAGCTCAGAGCACGTGGCAGGAGCAAGTATCTTTGGGAGGGGGAGGGGAAGCTCAGAACAGGCAGAAACAACTGTGGATACTTATCTGAGAATATCAGCTCAATGCTCAGCTGTAGCCAAAAAGGCAGATCTCATATTGGAAATAAAAAATAAACCAAAAAACATTGATATGTATTCTTGTATATTTGGGTATAGAGTCATGCTGTGCATGTGTGACAATCCACTCCACGACTGAAGTCAACTTCTCTGGGCGTCTACAGCATGTACCTTGAGTAACACATACAGTCTAGTCGCCCTTTCTCAAAAGAGTGGCATAGGCCTATGTTGGGGTCTCCTCCCCCTGCCATGTAGGCCTGGGAGAGGGGCCCTGAGGGGAGGCACGGGGTTTCCCTGCTCCTGGTCAGCCTCGTTCCCCATTGGTTGGTTTGTGTTTCCCTGCGCAGGCAAGGACCCTCAGTCCAGACTGTGACAGTTCCTCGGCAGAGCTCCGGCCATGCGGCTGGGGAAATAAACATCTCTGAAACATCTAGCAAGAATCCGTCCACATATATTTCTTTTCCACGGGACTCCTGGTTTGATATATGCGTGTTACAGTATCCGCACTGTAACAGGCCTAGACATGATACAGTAAAGGGCAATGAGGACGATTAAGGGACTAGAATAGCTTATTTAAGAAGAGATTAAACAGGGAGTTCCCCTGGGAAAAGTAGATGATAGTAGAAAAGAGTAAAGGCCTGTAAAATAGTGTACAGTGGGGATACATTGAGTAAGGAATGAGCATTTTCTATTTCTGACAGCACAGAAGCAGCACATACAGAAAAATTATTTATTATGCAGGAGGCTAAGGAAGTTCTTTTCCACACAGTTGTTTTGCAGAACATGCTGCTACAAGATGGCATGAAGCTTGAAAATATACAGATTCCGAAACGAACCAGATACCTCAATGGCAGATGTGTTTCAGTGGCTATTATACATGATGGTCAGTATGCAACCTCCAGCTCTAGATGTTCATTGAGTCCTGATTGTTGCAGGCTGGAAGAGAATGGCCTTAGGAGAGATCACTCTGTACTATGGTATTGTTACAACCTGCCACAGAAGGCAAGGGTAACCCAGGTTCTTGTTAATAAATCCCTTGGGGCCAATTAGAGTGAAACAACACTGAATGATTGGTGTTTGTAAATATACATATGTAGGCTTTATTGTAGAACAATTTGGTTGCACAAGAAAACAGGTATGTAGCTGTTTTGATGGTTATCTATAGTAATATGACAATATAAAAGCATAAAACTATAACTTGAAAAAACATGTCAGAAAGAGAAGGAAAGGATAAGAGTAGAAAGATCTCATCACCCGTAGGCCTCACAACGAGACTTGGTTGTTGCAATTTTGATGTCCGTTGGTCAAAGTGATGGTCACCGTCAAAGGGATGGTTCCATACTGGATCTGTCAGGTGATGGGGCAAATCCCCAGGAAAATCCCACAGAACACAAAATCTATTTGGTTTATATTCACTCAGGTTCAGGTAGGAACAGCCAGGTACCTCCCCTGGGGCAGGGAGTTTCAACTGCATGATATAATGTGGATCATGGGACACTTCAGGAGTCTGACACCTTCTAAGACAATACAACTGCCTATAACATCAGTGCAGTTTACCCCATCATGGCCCATTATGGCCCATCAACAGAGATGAACACCTTCAGGCTACATGTGAATGTTCCAGTACTTTGCAGGCAGGGGAGTTATCACAGCTGAGTTCACTTGAGTAAGGACAGAGACAGTACCCACCTCACAGGGTTTGCCTTTTTCCTTATTTTGTTCAACAACCAGCTGTAGCCTGAGGTGGGTTGTGCTCCCCCTCTGCACCTGGGCGGTTACTTTGCATATCGGTAGCTCACCCCCTGAATGTTTGAGCCATTGGTGATTCATTAAATCCTGATATCCATGGAAAAAGGACCCCCTAACTAATTAAAGTTAGAAAGTGGTATGTTTATTCAGGCACCAGCGGGCGTCATGGGAGTAGCCTCCTAAAGACATGCCAGCGAAGTACAAGGTTCTTCGTTCTCTATTTATTACACAAAGTTTTACATCTTCTACATATTTATGACCCCAGCATCTCCCATCCTCCGCTTTGTATTAAAATGAGATCATTAGTCTTTCATGCATGCGCAGTTTCTCTCTTGAATTGGGTCAATGGTCTCAAATTGGGTCAGTGGTCCTGAAAGATGAAGTCAGGAATGTCTTCCTCACAGTAACCTTTTTACCTTCTTGCTGTTGGCATGCCTTCATGACCTCTTGGCGCAGCCCAAGATCTCCTACTTTTGATTAATTATTACGAAACCCAGGTGCTGTTCTTAGTTCTATTGGTTTCAATTAGTTTCAATTTGTTTTGATGACAGTTCACTTATTCTGTTTCCTCCTACAAACAAAACTTAAAACAAAATATAATGGCAAATAATACATCACTTAGCTCTAGTTTAGGCATCTACTAATCATTAGCTTATCTTTTGTTTCTCTACTCTATATCTTAATTAATACAAATTTCTTCTAACTCTTAGTTAAATTTTAACCTTTTAGAACCTTGACTCAATTGGTATTCCAGTCTCTTCCAGTATCAGTTGTGGATACATTCCTCTCCCCAGACCTGGGATGATTTGACAATAGTATCCCTGTTATCTTATCCCAAGTTCCCATCACCGTCCAAATTCCACTTAGTAGGCATATTTGGGGAGGGGTGGTTTCTGGTCCCAGATTAACAGCTGCTTCTTTGCAGTTTGCTATAGTGGGCAAAGAGCCTTTGATGATTTTAGCAATGATTAACCATTTCAGTCTCTCACAGATATGTATATACCAGTGCCAAAATGTCAAGGATAGGGTACTAGACCATAAGAATTATTGGTGTGACCCAACATGATGGTTAATATTATAAAAACCCACGGAAACAGTGGGGTGAAAATGAACTGAATTGGTTTTGAGGACTTCTGGTCTAATAGCTCTCCTGTGGAAGTTATTCTGTTGTTGGTTGGCCCTGGCTGGACGTCAGATGCCCACAAAAGCAGCTCTATCACTCCCTTCTTCAACTGGACAGGTGAAAGAAAATATAATGAAAAGCTTGTGGGTCAACATAAGGACAGGGAAATCACTCACCAATTAGCGTCACAGGTGAAACAGTTTAATATTTTGCTTATCAAATCAGAATAGGGCAATGAGAAGTAAAACCTAAATCTTAAAACACCTTCCCCCCAACCCTTCCTTCTTCCTGGGCTTAACTTTACTCCCAAATTTTCTACCCCCTCCCTGCAAAAGGTGCAAGGGGATTGATACCCAAAACTGGGCAAGAAAATAAAACTCTATAGTCAGATGGCTACAGAGCAGGTATTTGTTTATTCAGCGCTGGGAGTGAGGGGGTTCTCTCCACCACAAAACTCACTCAATCTTCTTTAGCCTTCAGTTACATTGTAAAAGTCTTTCCACGCAATGTCACAATTACAACATATCATTAGCATACTCATATTTGCATAAAGCTGTGTCATGGTTTTACAACAGTTTGTTGCTTCCGTGCATGCGTCAGTTCCTTCTGTGGTGGTTGCCAGTCTTCTGGTGGTCTTTTGATGAAGGTTTCTGTAGTCTTCCTCACATTTGAACTTTTTATCTCTATCTTCAGAGCATGCCCTGTGCTTCTTGTTTTTCAGTCTAACTTGTTTTTAGCTAATTTCGCAGTTTGCAAGTTCCATTAAAACTTGCTATCTTGCTTTCGATGGCACATTATCTCACTTTGCTATCTTGCTTGCTCTGTTATCTTGATTGCTTTACCTGCACATCTTGTTACAATGTTACTTGTGGCTAACCTTTTGTTACATACCACTTAGGTTTCAAATCCCCCCTTTCTTTTTACTTTTATGAATTCTTTCACAAATTATTGTGTGTTTATTTCCTGGAAATATGTTCCTTTTTCTACTCTATGTCCCAATTTATATCTCTTCCAATCATCATAAGACATTGTGGTATGTTGACAGCACCACGAAAAACACTGGCTAAATGCACATGTACACAAAATGATTATTCCTAACAGCAAGATTCCCATGAAAAATTGTTTCAACCAATTTAGATTAGGGAGTGTAGTGGTTTGGCCCAAAATACTCATTACTGCTTATCTTCTGTGAGATAAGAATTAGGAGAAACGCAAAGCAGGCACTAAACTTGAAAGAATATAAAGAAGTTTATTAACAGACCTAAAAGAGGAAAAAAAATATTATACCATACCGTCAGAACTCTCCTCCTCCCCCCACCTTCCTCCCTTCTCCCACTGACAATGTAAAAAGACAACCCTTAAGATGTTCAGTCTGTTTACCACTTCCATAATAACCTTGTTCAGTCCATTTAGAAAGAGAAGTCTCTTCTTGCTCATTGCTATGAAAACATTATCACAACGAGACAGCCGCCCACTTCCAAATATTGTTCAGTCCATTTAGGAAGAGGAGTCTCTCTGCC
>NW_008235712.1:31751-34204 GCF_000691975.1 Corvus brachyrhynchos | reverse complement strand
GGCTGCCCCCCCCACGGGGCCCGCAGCCACCTGTGCCAGCACCAGAAACGAGAGAGAGCTTGGAGGGGGAGTTTGCCTATTCTTAAATGTGGATCACATAGGTGATCACAACTTTAAGTGGCTTAGAGAATTGTACATATTCAAACTGGCCAGCTGATAGGTTCTGTCAGGTCATACAGAAAGCTGTAAGAAGAACATCACTTCCGAGACTCAGCTTACTAACCTATGACAGGGAGCCAAGACCTAAGTGTCTCCTATAAGTGAGTTGACCAAGATGTATCAGCCTTTGTTACTTCATGGAGTATCTTTGCATATTGCCAGATTGTATATCTGTTGTTATTTGCCCTGATTGATCTGTGTAAGTACAACAACTGGTATTTATCGACGTGCCGACTCCTCCCATTTGTGCTGTGATCATATCTAATACCACATGGTTTTGAAATACTACTTCTTTTAAAGAATTAATTTCTCTTTACAACTGTCCAATGGCATCTTTTGTTGTTTGCAATTATTTCCATCTCTGCTGAGATGTTCACTATTGTCGTTTCTAATTGTACAATTTTTAAAGTTGGGAATAAGGCTCTGACAAAGCTGTGAAAGCCTGTATTATATGTAGTCAGAGGATTAAAAGGTAAAATTTGACTAAATCGGTTTCTCCAAATTCCTCTAACGATTCTTGTAATTAAACTACTATGATTTCTAACTTGTGTAGGTGGAACGAGATACCCCATAGTACACCAAGCTGTCCAATTTCCAGGTAGTTGCTTAAGGGCTATTCCATTTCCACACAACCACCAAAAGCCATCTGGCAAATCACAGCTAGTTGTGATGCTCATGTTGGAATTGTTAGTATGCCTTGCAAACAAATAGTCATGCCATTGAGCAAATTTAACTTTAAAATATGGTGAGGTAGGTGATGAATTTACACCTGACATGTTTCATGGAATGGCGGTAATTCTGGTCCAATTGGTAGTATTATTAAACTGGCCAAAGTTTGGTCCTGTAAACTTTGACTTTACATAAATAATGGTTTTTCTCTCCCGTGAATTGCAGTGCAGGTTGTCAGGAGGACTTGGAATGGTCCGTCCCACTTCTCCTGTAGAGGATCACCTGAAAAATTCTTAAAATACACCCAGTCACCAGGATCAATTGTGTGCAATTTATGATCTGGTTGCTTAGGTTGGTTTTCAAATACAGGGTTATACTTCTGATGCAACTGAGTGTCAATGGTTTTTAAGTATTCATAAATATATTGATTACAAACCTGGGTCAGGTTTTCATCACGAGTGGCATTTCACCCATAAGGTCTACCATACAAGATTTCAAATGGGATAATTTTTTCTTTTGACCTTGGCTTTACCCTGATTCTGATGAGGGCAATGGGTAATGCCTGGTACCAGTACGAATTTGTCTCCTGACAGATCTTAGCTACTTGTTGTTTAAGCATGGGGTTCATTTTCTCTACCTAACCACTAGCTTGTGGCCTGTAAGGAGTATGGAGTTGCCACTCAATTCCCAAGGCCTTGCTGACAGCTTGCACAATTTGTGCACAAAAATGTGATCCTCTATGAGAGGATATTTCCCTAGGTACACCAAATCTAGGTATGATCTCATTCAACAGTACTTTTATTACTTCTCTAGCTTTATTTGTCCTACAAAGGAACGCTTCTGGCCACCCAGAGAAAGTATCAGTAAGTACCAGCAAATATCAAAAATCCCCCTTTCTTGGGAGTTCAGAAAAGTCTATCTGCCACAAGTCTCCAGGAAAAGGTCCTCTGCAAATAACCTCTTGTTCTAGCCTAACTGCTGTATTTGGATTGTTCTTCAAACAAGTCACACATTGTGATGTTACTTCTTTAACAATGTCTTGCAAGCCTGGGCCTGCAATGTGTTCCCTTAGGTATTGGTGTAAGAGTTCTGCTCCCCAGTGGGCCTTATCATGTTCAGATTTCACATATTGACTCATCGACTTTTCTGGTATTATTAGTTGACCTGTTTCTAATTGTCCCCAACCATTCTCTAAAAGTTTTCCTTTATTTTCATTAATCCATTTATAATCAGAGGGTTGGTATTTTACAGGCTGCTTAGTTGATACTACAGTAGGTATTAAAGCTGCCGGTTTATTTCTTTCAGCAGCGATTTTAGCTTCTGTTCCGGTTTGGCCAAATTTAGAAATATATCCTCTGAGAGAAGGCACAGCCACACCTCCCCCACCAGGTTCGGGAAAAAAAAAATTTTCCTCGAAGGAAAGTGAAGAAGATAAAACTATTTATTTAACAAACACACGGGAAAGGAAAATAAAGTTAAATGGTAAAATCTTTCACTAGAAAGGAAAAACCTGGGAAAGCATTAGTCCTCCCGTTGGTCTCCTCGGAGCTGGGGCTTGGGGCGGGGCCAGGCCCTCTGTGCCCGGTGGAAAGTCCTCCCGATGTGCTCTGATGTTACAGCAATCA
>NW_008235712.1:25183-25413 GCF_000691975.1 Corvus brachyrhynchos | reverse complement strand
CAGCCTGTGGATGGAGTGTAACAGCTCCCCGGTTACCCCCAGAATCCTCAGATCTATTTGGCATTCCAAGGATTTCTAATAACCTTTAGCCACCCTCCTCCAATGCTTGCATCTTAATAGACTCTAAGAAGTGATTATAATGCGACGGACGTGCAGTTACCATGCAGTCCTGAAAGGTCCAGGGGCGAGACCGGCGCAGCCTTTTCTTTCCCCTTTTCTTTTCTTGGCTC
>NW_008235712.1:21364-23637 GCF_000691975.1 Corvus brachyrhynchos | reverse complement strand
AAGCTGCAAACTGCTTTGAGAAAGTTTTGCTCAGTTTTTTCCTTCCCCCTCTCAGGCTCAGTTTAGAGGCATAGAAAGGCACAAAAATTAATTTCTGGGCATAGGCAGCGATATGGGATACACATCATAAGGTCACCCCAAGACAGCTTCATAATCTGCAGATTTGTTGCCTGCTTTCAGGAGGGTGTTACCTTTGGAGTGCCCTCGGCAATGTACAATTGCCACTTGCAATGGGAGTTTCACTGCCTCGAGGAGCCTAAGGACTTGGGTTGCATATTTGACGATCTTCTTTTGTGCTGTCAGAAGTCCTCTTTCTCTCCATATGGCTCCGTGGGCATGAACAATTCCATAAGCATATTTGGAATCAGTCCAAATATTAACTTTCTTTCCTTTTGCCAGTTCTAATGATCGAGTGAGGGCTATCAGCTCAGCCTTTTGTTGGTAATAGGTTTTACTCGATTACCTCTGAGACTGTAGTCACAGCATACCCTGCCATTCGCACACCCTGTCTCACAAAACTGCTGCCATCAGTGAACCAGTTCATGGCATCCAGGACCATCTCCTCTTTTAGATCTGGGCAGCTGGAATACACAGCTTCGATGGTCTCTAGGCAACTGTGTGCTACGGGTTCAGCTTCGGACTTTCCTTGCAGAAAAGAGGCAGGATTAATGATATTGGTCACTTGAATTTCAGTATCATCAGATTCGACCAGGACTGCTTGGTATTTTAGGAACCTCAAAGGAGACAGCCAATGGTTCCCTTTCTGATTTAAAACAGCTGACACTGTATGTGACACTAAGACAGTCATCCTTTGTCCTAGTGTAAACTTCCGTGCCTCTTCAATGTTCATGATCACTGCTGCTACTGCACTAAGGCAGGCAGGCCAGCCCTTGCTCACCATATCGAGTTGTTTAGAAATATAGGCTACTGCCCTTTTGTAAGGACCCTGGTGTTGTGGCAGAACAGCGAAAACGGTTTACTGACATCAGGAAGTCCCAAGGCTGGGGCCCTCATGAGCTCATGCTTTAACTCTTCGAAGGCGTGATTTGTTTCAGGGGTCCACACCACAATATTTTGAGAAACTTTCACAAGCTCATATAAAGGTTTCACAATCAGTCCGTAGTTGTATATCCACAACCGGCACCAACCTGTCATTCCAAGAAAAGCGTGGCGTTCTCTTACAGTTTGTGGCTTTGGTGTTTGGCAGATTTCGTGTGGTTCCCAGGGATCGTTGTCCTCCAGAGACTTCATATACGAGATAGGTCACCTGTTGTTGCACCAGCTGAGCTTTCTGTTGAGACACTCGATAACCATTTAGTCCAAGAAAATTCACCAGACTTATTGTCCACACAAGGTACTCTTCGATAGTTTTTGTAGCAATTAGTAGATCATCAACATACTGTAGGAGTGTTCCCTCTCCAGGAGGAGACTGCCATTGCTCTAATTCTTTAGTCAATTAATTCCCAAAAATTGTGGGACTGTTTTTGAAGTTCGTTTTTCCTACCTGTGTGTCCTGGGTTGCAGTGTATTCTATTACCATCCTCATGAGCTGTTGAAACCAGGGGGGGCAGTGTTTCCTTGCCTCCTCCCTCTGGACTATCTTCTGATTAATGGGCCATCAATGCCCTGCCACATGACTCAGAGATAACTCCCTCCGGACTATCTTCTGTTAATGAGCCCAATCAATGCCGGCCTCATGACTCATCATCCCATTGTGAGATGCTCCACCCAGAGGGAGGAACCAAGCATTCCATCCTGGATATAATCTGAGATTCTGAACACCAGACACCCTTTTCCACTGGATTCCCAGAGGACAGGAGCTACATAGCCACCACTGGACCTTCTGAGGAAGAGCAGCCCCTTTCTACAGGATCACTGCTTCAACAGAACCACATCCACCACCTCAGGAGGACTGCAGCCACCATCTTATGGGACTGCTACCACCACCCTGACTAACAGGGTTTCAGGTTGTATCCTGACTCTGTCAGTTTGAACCAGTGTTTTCTGTTTTTTTTAAATTTCCCCATTAAATTGTTATTCTGACTTGGTGCCTCCCACTGGTTTGTTCTCAAACTAGTATACTGTGCTAAGGTTCTCCCATTCAAAAGCAAATATGTTTTTTAGGGGGGGGTCCGAGTGCTGGAGAGCTGGACAGAGTAACGACACATGCACCGATACGATTTGAGCATTGTTCTCCCTTTATTGTTTAACTATACAAGCTTATATCTACTTTTGCAAAGATTCATGCCCAGTCCCTCTAGACGGCCTCTAAT
>NW_008235712.1:20458-21097 GCF_000691975.1 Corvus brachyrhynchos | reverse complement strand
CGGCAGCCTTCTACTACCAAGGTACGCAGCCATCCACTGATACCCAGACCCTTAAGCCAATCTCCAATAGGGTCGTCAGTCCCCTGAAGGTTGTGCAGGCCCCTCTGGAGGTCGGAGAGGTGCTTGTGAATGGACACAGAGTGGTCAGAAAGATTCATACAGCACATAGCTTGGAACTCTTCACAGCCGTGGCCGTGGGCTAATAGTAGAAAATCAATAGCTGCCCTATTTTGTAATACTGCATGCCTAACGCTAGTAACATCTGCGCTTACCCCGTCAAGCATCTGAGAAGTTATGTTTAGTTCATCCCTCACCCAGCAAGCAAGTTTGTGTAATGTTGCATGTGCCCTAGCTGCTGAAGCACCAGGTACAAACATACATGCTAGCCAAACTATACCACGACTCCAAAAGACGGACTCTTCAGTCCCTTTACATTTGAGCTCATGGACTGAACGCCGCACCCTGGTTTCAGTGCGGTGGGTGATATTTAAGAGTTGATGCAGGTTTGGGTGGAACAGGGTGAGTTTCCCTAGGTAGCAGGGTCCCCCATGTGGGCTGGCTGGAACCCCTTTCCATGCGTGGTCCCCGCATATTAAGAACGTACCACCGGGGAGGCGTTTCGGGGCTTTGTCCCGGAGG
>NW_008235712.1:17831-20372 GCF_000691975.1 Corvus brachyrhynchos | reverse complement strand
ATTTAATTGCCCGGTGGTGGGCGCGTCGAATGTCATGTAACCATCCCCAGTTTGGTTTGTGGAACCCAGTAGATCTAACTCTTCAGGTGTCCCCATAGTGACATCAATGCTTTTCAAGAATGCAACTTGCCAGCAGGCACGCTGCTGCGCAGGCTTGAGTCCGATCAGCCCTGAACAATTGCCATTGTTTGTGGCGTTCCCTATCAGGGAGCTGTTGTCTAGCATCCCTCAGAAGTCTTGCGGGTTAAAATATGGCACCCCAATTAAGCAGGTGCGAAATGGGTCCCCTGGCGTGGCCAGGCTCAGACACATAGAGTCTTGCCCCTTTAAATCAGCTAGGGTGACCCATATGTTTTGTCTCTTTTGGATTGCTGTCAACACTGCGTGAGACATTGCTAGGATGCTTACGAGAAGCAAACCTCTCAGAATGTTTGCGTTACGGACAGGTCTGTTCCATCTCCTTCACAATGGATCAGTCCTTGCCGTCGGGGCTGATGGAGGCAGTAGCTGCACGTCCTCTTGCTGGGAGGGAAGGGCCATAGGCCCTGTGCCCGGTTCTCCCAATGGGAATGGAGGAATTCTGGTGTCTGTCTTGACCGGTGGGTCTACGGGACGCCATGGTGCTGAGGGTGTGATTTCACAAGCCTTAGACTCCAGCGCGTCCTGACGCGTAGACAATTCAGCAAGCTTCTTCATTAATTCATGCATCATCTCTCGGTGCTTCTCCTCCTCTTGGGACTGACCCCCGGCAGCCCTGGCTGGAGAGAATAGTCAAAAACACCAGTGAGCAATGGCTCCTGTACCTGAAGGGAGCCTACAAGAAAGATGAGGAGAGACTGTAAGGGCCTGGAGTGACAGTGACCCACAAAGACCGTGCTGTACCCAGGCCCGTCCGTGGTCCTGGCACTTTTCCTGCATTTTGATTTTCTGTTCAGAAGTCACTATGTGGCCAAATCTCTGGGTCTGGCTAAACGGTGCTTAGTGCACAACTGATGTGATGGTCACTCAGAATCGCCCAGAGCAGAAGCCAACTTGCAACTCTGGTGAAACTCAAGTGACACCAGCTGAGGCACACGCTCCAGATAACACACTGTGGGTGTGCCAGGGTCAGGGGCAAATGGTCAGGGCTTACCTTCTCCTGGTTTGAGGCCCGGTTTGGCAACAACACAACATTCCAGTGCAGGATCAGTGCCAAAGGGAAGGGCTGCGCAGATGCCCTGAGCCCGTCTCTGCATCAGCAGCAGTGGGTGGGTGGAACTCACCTATTTCCAGATTCAAATCCATTTGTTTGTCACTCCTGCTAGTTTCTAGGCTCTGAAAGCTCATTTCAGCTGTTGAGTGACAGCACTAGCTGGTCCGTGGATTTAAGGAAGCAGACAGTCTTTGGGAATGTGTGTTGCCATTTGAGACTTGTCCAAGAAAAGGGGCACAGGGGGACAGGAGGAGGACAGGTGTTAGGGACCG
This sequence comes from Corvus brachyrhynchos, assembly GCF_000691975.1. Taxonomy (NCBI): domain Eukaryota; kingdom Metazoa; phylum Chordata; class Aves; order Passeriformes; family Corvidae; genus Corvus; species Corvus brachyrhynchos. Next base: position 18,908 of record NW_008235712.1, on the reverse strand, counting down.
AGTCCAGAGAGCTGGCCGCATAAATGACATGTACACCAATACGATTAAGCATTGTTCTCCCCTTATTGTTCAACTATGCCAACTTACATCTACTTTTGCAAAGATTCACACCCAGTCCCTCTAGATGGCCTCTAATGAGGGGGGGAGCCGGGCAGCTGTATACCTTGCCAAGGACTCTCAGGGCTGCCTGCAGTCAGGGGCCTGTTTGCTTTTCCTCAGCAACCCTGGGTTGTCCAGTCTTTCCAGGGGTATCATATGCCCCTGTTCCACAATGAATCCCTCTACATGTTTTGACTTTCTTCTGCAAGTGGCAGGCAGAAGAAAGGGTCTTTGAGATCTATCACTGAGAACCAAACAAGATCATCTTGGAGTTTAGTTCGCAAAGTGTAGGGATTTGCAACCACTGGGTAGATACTTTTAGCAATCCCATTGACTGCTCACCAATCTTGCACTAATCTATAAGTTCCATTAGGTTTTTTGTTCACTGGTAGTATAGGAGTATTAAATTAGGATTCACATTCTTTCAACTATCCTAGTGTCAAAAATTGGCTAATAATTGGTTTGATCCCTTTTCTGTCCTCTATTCTCAAGGGATATTGTCTCCTAACTACTGGCTTGGTTCCTGTCTGTAATTCAATTTTAATAGGGTCAGCCAATTTTGATCTCCCAGGAGCATCGATATTCCATACTCCTGGGTATATTTGATTCACTATTTGTTCCCAGTAGTTACTATTGTTCACTGGTCCTGTATCAATTTCCAATCCTAATGCTAAAATCAATTTGCCTTCAGGTACTTTAAATTTCATTTTTCCCTCTCTAAACTCAATTGTTGCCTCTAAATTTTCAACGAGATCCCTGCCTAATAGGGATTTAGGTGAATTTGGCAGATAGAGGAATTGATGTATTCCCATCCTTTTCCCAATTTTGTATTCTAGCGGTTTTAAGAAAAAGGCATTCTCTGGTTGATCTGTGACGCCGATTACCTGGATATGTTTTTCACTTTTAGGCATTAAAGCTTGATTTAAAACCAAAAATGTGGCCCCAGTATCTATTAAGAATTCAACTTCTTTATCATTC
>NW_008235712.1:16203-17785 GCF_000691975.1 Corvus brachyrhynchos | reverse complement strand
AGTCCCTGTCACTCACTGTTATCTATTGCCGCAACAACAGTTTCCTGTGCAGTGTTCGGTAAACCTGGGCACTGGCATTTCCAATGCCCTTCTTCCTAACAGTAATCACACTGATTTGGCCCTAACCTCCCTTGGGATTGATTTGAGCCTCCTATACTATTTCCACCTCTACCTCTGCCTCGTCCCCGACCACGTCCTCTTCTTTGATGTTGCTCTAAAGCTGTCACTATGGCCCCTGTGAGTCTTTAGTCTTGCTTCTAGTGTGAGCTGTTACTGGAGTCCCTGGGCTCATTCCATCATCTGGGTCATCTGAGTCATCTCCTTTCTCACTTGCTAATCTACTACCACTAGGTGATAACTGAGGGGCCCAGGGACTCTCCTGAAGGGATTAGATTGTAAATATAAAAGATCAACCTCACTATCTTCTTCTTCTCTATCTCTCATCTTAAGACATCTCTGACCTATACTACATGGAGAACAACACCTTCTCATTTTTCTTTTACCTCCATCCTTTTCTAGGGCCAAAAATAAAGGATCTTGTGGGGGTAAATTAATACCACACCCTCTCTGCCACTCAGGTTTCCTTCTCAAGGTGTAGTGTTTTGGTCGAAAATAATCATTACTGTTTACCTTCTGTGAGGTAAGAATTAGGAGAAAAACAAAGCAGGCACAAAACTTGAAAGAATATATATAAGTTTATTAATAGACCTAAACGGAGGGAAAGAAAAAAATAAAATCATACCACACCTTCAGAACACTTCTCCTCCCCCCACCTTTCTCCCTTCTCCCAGTGACAATGTAAAAAGACAACCCTTCAGATGTTCAGTCTGTTTACCACTTCCATAATAAACTTGTTCAGTTCATTTAGGAAGAGGAGTCTCTCTTGCTCATGCTATGGAGACATTATCACAACGAGATAGCTGCCCGGGTTGGTTCTCTGCTCGCTTCAGTATCACGAGACAGCCGTCCGGGCTGGTTCTCTGCTCGCATCATGTGAGAGTCCCTTCCCACGACTTGCAGCTTTTCCCACAATTGCTTTCGAGGGTCCAATCATGAGCCACTGGGGTACAATTTTAAGGTTGAGCCGTTGTCATGGGTTAGCAAGCATGGTCCCGGAAGTGATGTCCTTGCAAAGGGGTGCTTACAGCTTCCTCTGTGACTTGACAGAACCTATCAGCTGGCCGGTTTATATGGACAACCAGTTTGAATATGGACAATTCTTTGAGCCACTTAAAATTGTGGCCGCCTCTGTGATCTACACTTAAGAATAGACACACCCCAGGCAGAGCTCTGTCTCGTTTCCAGCACTGGGATAGGTGGCTGCGGGCCCCGTGCAGGGGCCGGTGGGCCCGGCCCAGGCCCTGCTTGGGCCAGGCCAGGCCGGGTCACGGCCATCTGGAGCTGATGGGCCGTGTTCCACCCGCGGAACCCTCCCCACAGCCCTGCTGTGGGCATCCGGAGTGACCCGGCTCCACCTCTCCAGTGAGGCCAAAATTCAGCTGAAGCTGCCCTGCTGTCCGGCAAAAGATCATGTGACCAACAGCGATAAGCGAAATTCCAGCTGCAAGGCCTGGGTGAGATT
>NW_008235712.1:14700-15156 GCF_000691975.1 Corvus brachyrhynchos | reverse complement strand
GAGGTCTTCTCCTTCCAATTGGAGCAAGAGTCCTCATCACTTCCATCTCTCCCTGTTCAAATTTCTCTTCAAAGCACAGCTGCTTCAGCATTTGGTTGTTTCAGCACAGGTACTTTTGCTCACAAGTACAAGTTGAATGTTCCACCTGCTTTCATGAAATTACAACGGGTACTCTAATATATCATAGTTCATCACAACAATAGCTTTACAACAGCATTTCAGACCTCAGGTTTTCAGCTCTTCACAGCACTAAAAGTGTTAATCTCACCCGGGTCTTGCAGCTGGAATTTCGCTTATCGCTGTTGGTCACATGATCTTTTGCCGGGCAGCAGGCATCCTCATCTGAATCTTAATCTTTGGCCGTACTGGAGAGGGGAGGAGAAACCGGGCCGCTCCGTCTGCACATAGAAGGGCTGTGGGGGGGCCGCGGGTGGAGCGGGGCCCCTCGGCGCCAGG
>NW_008235712.1:13777-14576 GCF_000691975.1 Corvus brachyrhynchos | reverse complement strand
AATGTGGACCACAGAGGCGGTAAAAATTCTAAGAGGCTTTGAACATTGTCAGTATTCAAACTAGCCAGCTGCTAGGTTCTGTCAGGTCATAGAGGAGCTGTAAGCACCCTTTTGCAAGAACATCACTTCCGGGACTATGCTTGCTAACCCATGACACAAGGTAAAGAACATATAAGAACATATGCAATACTTCATGAAATCACTTTTCATTACTTCCAGAGATCGCTCCTAAATCCCTCCAATGAGCCAAAACACACTCCAATGGACTCTTTTTGACAATCTCCTTACTGCCGCTGCTACCCATTCCTGATGCTATCCAGATGCCGGCACTTGTCATAGGTTAGCATAGCTCTGGAAGTGATTTTCTTGCAAAGAGGTGCTTACAGCTTCCTCTAGGATCTAACAGAACTTGTCTTGGGGTGACTTTATGATGTGTGTCCCATATCGCTGCCCTATGCCCAGAAATTAATTTTTGTGCCTTTCTATGCCTTTAAACTGAGACTGAGAGGGGGAAGGAAAAACTGAGCAAAACTTTCTCAAAGCAGTTTGCAGCTTGTTCAAGGTCACACACAGAGATAGAGACTTTTTTTTCAACTGCGGCAGGAGAGGGAAGGGAAGCACCCGGCTTGCTTTTCTTTCCAGCCAGCTTTCAGTAGTTTTTTTCCTCAGCTCCTTTTCCTTCGGAGAGTTGAACTTTTGTTTTCCTGGGACTCCGTTTTTTTCCTTTTCTCTCTGCTGGACTGTTTCAACATCAGAATACATTGGGAGGACTTTCCACCAAGGCCTTGGCCCTGGAGGT
>NW_008235712.1:6397-13416 GCF_000691975.1 Corvus brachyrhynchos | reverse complement strand
CCCTTTTTCTTCTCAGGCTTGGTTCTCACACAGGGATTTTCTCATGCAGGCAGTTTCTCACACAAACCTTTGCTTGCAGGCCTTTTGCTTGTACGGTTCTGTTATTGATTTGTTCCCTTTATCAATGATCCATGTCCCTGATCGTCTAATCATTTTGCAACAGAAAATTTATTTTTTTCCCAAACCTGGTGGGGGAGGGGTGGTAACCTGCCTTCTCTCAGAGGATATATTTCTGAATTTGGCCAAACCGGAACAGCACTTTACAGTGAAAATTATCACTTGTGTTCCTTTCATTATTCTTATTCTGCGGATGCTGCACTGACCACAAATTGGGAATCTTCATTTCAACCTGCACCAGTATTTCCATTTACAATGTTGACAAGCAATAAACACAAAAGGATCACACGGTCCACTCCTGCACAATCTACACTGTCCTGATCCACACAAGAGACAAGGCAACAGAGTACGATGTGGCACAAGCCGAAAACCTTTTAACAGACAAACGGACAAGAAACATTAGTCTTATATAGAAGACACAATATGACACATACAACAATCAAACCCAAAATTCCAAGGCCTAGGTCAATACTTAAAGTCATCAGACTGCCTTTTAGGGGACTCTAACCCCTTATGTATCAACTTTGGGAATTTCACCCGTGATACAGCATCCTGTGTGAGTCATCACACATGTCTTACAGGAGTTACTTAACCAAGACCAGAAACAAAATTCCAAACAATCAACAAATACCTTAAATTTCCTGCAGTTGGTCCTTGTCTACTCCTGCAGAGAGCCGGTGAAGCGCGGAGTCCCTCCAAGAAATTCTCGGGGCGTGCCAAGCAAGTCTGCTGCTCCAGCAGACCTTGCAGCTGGGTAGAGAGTTCCTCCTGCCTTGCTCACCAAACTGATGCCCAAAACTAGGCAAGAAAATAAAACTCTATAGTCGACTCATCTACAGAGCAGGTATTTGTTTATTCAGCACTGGGAGTCAGTGGGATCTCTCTGCCAAAAACTCACTCAATCTTCTTTAGCCTTCAGTTACATTGTAAAAGTCCTTCCCCGCAATGTCACAATTACAACATATCATTAGCATACTCATATTTGCATAAAGCTGTGAGTCAATTTGTTGCTTCCGTGCATGCGTCAGTTCCTTCCATGGCAGTTGTCAGTCTTCTGGTGGTCTTTTGATGAAGACTTCTGTAGTCTTCCTCATGTTTGAACTTTTTACCTCTGTCTACAACGCATGCTTGGTGCTTCTTGTTTTTCAGTCTAACTTGTTTTTAGCTAATTTTGCAGTTTGCAAGTTCTGTTAAAATTGGCTATTTTGCTTTTAATGGCACATGTTATCTCACTTGCTCTGCTATCTTGCTTGCTTTACCTGCACATCTTGTTACAATGTTACTTGTGGTTAACCTTTTGTTACATACCACTTAGGTTTCAATAGTAACAATCCCGTGATTCTTCGTCCAGCTGACCTAATCTTATAGGCTGTCCTTGCAATTTGCCCTCCATCAGATTGCGGTTCGCATATAAAGCCCCCTGTCATTTTATCAGGGTCTGAGCTCTGCCTTCTGCTCAGGGTCTGAGGGTCCAGGGTCGAAAGGACTGCCTGGGTCAGGGTCTTTATCAAGGTCAAACATCCCCATAGGGGATGACTTGCCCTTGGGATTATCTAGTATGTTGGAACTTGCTGCAGATACCCAGTCTATTAAGGCAATCGGCCTAGCAGCTGAAATGTCTTATCTGCCAATGTAAGAGCCATCGTAAATTTTCTAGGCTCTGCTTTTGCTCAAGTGACATTTTTCCTCCCATTATTTACCCTGCTGCTCACCTTAAGATGATGTATGCATGTGGGTTTTGAGTCTGTTACTTGAAGTTGATGATCGATCCACTCCCTGGTTCAGCGGGGCTTCGTTACTGGTTGCAGTCCACCTCTTCACTGCAGTCTGATATCCCATAGTTAAGACGCCATTTGTAATGATGCGAAACGACAGGGACTCCCCCAAGGCAGGTGCAAAGAGGAATCGATTTATTGCAAAAACCAGGCCTTTTTAAGCAATTAGCCCTTTATCAGTTATATTCCTACAAAGTATAGCAAACATAATTCAACCAACCACCATAAACCACAATGTGAACATGCAATGGTTATATAACTTGTTTTCTACCTCTGTTTCTGCTGAGTCATTCCCAGAGTCCTTTTCTGCTTAGCCAAAATAAAAGGAGTGAGCCATGATTTTACAAGGGTAACAAGGCCCTCATTTTGTAAGGTTTTACCTATCCACAACAAGGAAACTTAGATTTTGCCTGGGGAATTTATCAGAATAGACAAAACCAGCGAGAAATAACTAAACAAAAAGTAGTTGCAGTTATGGAAGGAATTTCCAAAGGAACGGTGCCCCTGGGAAAGGAAGAGACAAGGGTGTGGACAACCTACCTCAACCCCCCCGGGAAACTTGGTATTAATCAATGTGCATATTGTAAGAGAGACAGGCATTGGAAAAGGGATTGCCTGCAGTTGAAACATAAAAGCCCCCCTCTTGTGGCTGTCACTGATGATGACTGAGGAGGACTGGGGGATTATTCCCTGGCAGAACCTCTGCTTACAGCTAAGCTAGGGAATGAAGAGGTAAATGAGGAGGTAGAATTTTTAGTAGATATGGGAGCTAGTTACTCAGTGCTAAATACAATAAAAGGAAATTTGAGTAATGATTCTATAACAATTGTTGGTGCAACAGGGAATCGTGAAACTCGGCCATTTTTCAAGTCCATTGATTTTAAATTAGGAAAACAATGGATGACTCACCAGTTTTTGTATCTACCCAATTTGCCAAAGCCTCTCCTTGGGAGAGATTTATTGGAAAGACTAAATGCGGAAATCAAATATAAAAATGGCAAAATACAGGTTATTATTCTAGAACCTAATTACATGGAAGCCTCTATTTTTGCATTACAGTCTCTGAAATTGAATGTGATCCATCTGCCAGTATCACTTGAGGATGCAGTGATTCTGATAGTCTGGGCTGGAGAGGTGCCTGGGAGATTCAAAAGGGCAGAGCCTGTAAGAATTAAATTGAAACCTGGAGCAGGACTGGTAAGGCAAAAGCAATACCCTTTGAAAATAGAAAGTTGTAAGGGGTTATTACCCTTTGTGGAAAAATTTATAAAATATGGCCTATTGAAGGAATGTGAATCCTAATTTAATACTCCTATTTTGCCAGTTAAGAAGGCAAATGGAAATGATTACTGGCTGGTACAGGATCTTAGAGCCATAAATAAGATAGCAGAGTACTGAAAGTCAAGAGCTTTTTGCTTTTGAATGGGAAAATCCAAACACAGGGAGAAGAACGCAACTGACTTGGACAGTTCTACCACAGGGTTTTAAAGCCCCACCATATTCAGAAGTCAATTGGCAAAAGAACTGGAGGAATGGAAAAATCAGAACCTTATTGTAGTCTTGTTACAGTATGTAGATGACATTCCGAGAGCCGCTGAAACTAAACAGCAATGTTGGGATTTGACTGTAGCATTGTTGAATTTTCTGGGACTAAGTGGATATAGAATATCCAAAGACAAAGCACAAATAGTCCAGACAACAGTAACCTACTTGGGATTCAAAATCCTCCAAGGACAAAGGAGGTTGGGACAGGAATGAAAAGAAGTAATTTCCCAACTCCCACAGCCACAAATGGTAAGAAAATTACGTGCATTTCTTGGGATGATTGGATGATGTCGCCTATGGATCAGCAATTATGGGTTTCTAGTAAAGCCACTGTATGAGCTCTTGAAGACAGCTCAGAAGGACTTTATAGTCTGGACTGATGATTCATGGGCTGCATTTTTACAACTCAAGAAAGCCCTGCTTTGGGGGTCCCAGACCGCATGTGCCCGTTTGAACTATTTACCTATAAAAGACAAAACATAGCACTGGGAGTGCTGTCATAGTTTCTAGGGGACCGGAGAAGGGCTGTGGCCTACTTTTCAAAGCAACTAGATAATGTCATCCAAGGCTGGCCTAGTTGTCTGAGGGCAGTAGCAGCTACTGTTCTCTTGATCCAGGAAGCTCAAAAATTGACTTTGGAACAAAGCATTGTTGTTTATGTACCACTGTATTGGGTTTGAATGGCCTGGTTTTTTGGTCCACCTGCAATCCATGGAGGAGCCCCACACGAGAGCAGGTGGATGCTTGAGAGGAGGCTGTGACCCCATAGAAGACCCATGGAGAGAGGAGCCTTGCTCCCATGCTGGAGCAGCCTGTCCTTGAAGGACTGCACCCCATGGAAGAGTGACCCACACTGCAGCAGTTTGGGGAGGACTGTTGCCCGTGGGATGGACTCATGTTGCAGCATTTCCCAGAGAACTGTTGCTCATGAGATGGATTCACACTGGAAAGTTTGCAGAGAACTGTCTCCCATGGGAGGGACCCCACAGTGCAGCAGGGGAATGTCTCCTCTCCCTGAGCAATGGGAGAAGCCACGGGTGATGAATTCACCATAAACCCTATTCCCTGTCTCCTTGTGCCACTGGGGTAGGAGGTAGAGCTGGGAGGAGAGAGGGGTGTGGGGAAGGTGTTTTTAAGGGTCTTATTTTACTTCTCATTATCCTGCTCTGATTTTGTTAGTGTAATAAGTGTTAAGCCTGTTTTGCCCGTGATGGTATTTGATGAGCGATCTCTCATGGTCCTTATCTCAACCCATGAACCCTTCATTATATTTTCTGCCCTCTGTCCAGCTGCAGAGGAGAGTGAGTGAGCAGCTTTGGTGAGTGCCAGGCATCTGGCCTGGGTCAACCCACTACAACCCCATATGGTGCAGTCATTATTCAAGCAAAAAGGGGGCCACTGGCTATCTCCTAGCCGGATGCTAAAGTACCAGGTAGTCTTGCAGGAGCAAGACGATGTGACACTCAAAACTTCTATCCTTAACCCTGCTATGTTCTTATCTCCCCTCTGATGTTTCAGCCCAGAAAGCAGAAGTAATTGCATTCACTCAAGCTTTGGAATTGAGTAAAGAAAAACAAGTTAACATTTGGACTGATTCAAAATACAGTTTTGGAGTGGTACATGCACACAAGACCATCTGGAAAGAAAGAGGCCTTTTGACATCTCACGGTGTTGCGTTTCCCTGGTCTTAAAATTAAGAACCAAACACGGTTTAAGGGAAAAGGGGATTTTACCTCAGTATTTATTTAAGGATCCTTAAGGTGCACCACTTTGTCCAGGTTGAATGTGCTGAAATGCACGCCGAAATGCACACACACAATAGATTGCGTATGCAATTTATAGACCTTGCAAATTAGCATATCTATCAAAGATTCCCCAGTGAGAAGCTTAAATGAATAGCGTGCTATTCCCCCATCCCGAGGAATTCCCCCCTGGATGGGCCTATCTTAGTTTACAGGATGTGTTCTAGAGAGGACCTTGGTTTCTCAGGATAGCATAGGGCTTTCTGGTGAATCGCCCTAAACCAGGCCAGAAGACACTTCAGAGACAGAGTCAGAGAAGTGGGTATTTGCTTTATTCGGTGTGCCAGGTGTGGGGGATCTCTCCTCCTAATGCACACACACACAGCACTCTATGCACTCTAGTATTATGTGTAAAATTTATGAATATTCATCACATTCCTTGGGATAGGAGTTATACAAATTAGTTCTCAGAAGTCATTAATATCATTAGCATATGTGTCACACATGCGTGGTGTGTCCTGGTGGTCGCACTGAGGAAGGCTCCTCTTCTTCCTCGGGGATCTTTCTGATGAAGGCTAGTAGTCTTCATCACAATGCACTTTTCACCTTTCTTTCTGGAGCATGCACAGTCCTTTGTGGGTGACCCAGCAGTTTCTGTGTTGGTTTCAAGTAAATTCTTGTTCCTCTTATCTTGACAAGATTAAGGTAAATCCTGCTTCTTAGGTTTTGTGATCAACATTTGCTGTCTCCCAATAGTTAATTGTGCTTACATGAGTTAACTATTGATCAGTCTTATCAATCCCACCTTTTTCTTTGGTCATTTGTAATTCTTTACAAATTTTGCATGCCTTGAAAGTAAGTACCCTTGTCTATCTTGTTTCTAAGTTTGTGCTTTTGCCATTGAGCATAAGCATCAGGATTCTAAGTACATAAAATCGTACAACAATTGTGGGGTATGCCCAGCCCCCGCCCTGGAGGGAAGTCTGCTGAGATAAGGAGAGTGCCTAAACCTCCCAGCAGAACTCCCCTGGAAAGGCAACCACTTTTTCAGTTACGGCGAGAAGAAAACAAACGCAGAATCCTCTGGGAGACCCTATGCAGATCTTTTGTAACCCATTGGCCTTTACCCTCTGACACCCACCCCCTGTATCCCTATAAAGCTATCCCCCTGCCCCTGCGAGGGCAGAGAGCTGCTCGTCCCTGGCTCCCCTTCGCCGAACTAATAAAGCCACCTCGTGCGGTTGCCCCTCCCCCTCTGACACCCCCCCCCTGTATCCCTATAAAGCTATCCCCCTGCCCCTGCGAGGGCAGAGAGATGCTCGTCCCTGGCTTTCCCCTTCGCCGAGCTCATAAAGCTGCCTCGTGCGGAACAGCTACACGAGCCTCTCGTCTCTCTCCCTGGTCTGGCCTGGAGGCTGCCCTGCAGAGCTGAGCTGAAATCACGAGCTGACAATCACTAAAGAGCTGACAGACTCTGCCTGGGCCCTCCTGCCAGCAGCTGAGGGAAGACACCGGGCCTTGGGAAGACAATCTCTTTTGGGACCATCTCTCCGGACCAGTCACAGCTTCCTCGGTCAGAGCTACTGACCCCTCACCAGCTGTCATAACTGGCACCCGAACAGCCATTTGGACCCCGGACCTCCAATGGACTCCTGGCCTGAGCTGTGTCATGACCATGCCAAGACAGAACCAGCCGTTCGTGTGCTGATCCTCTGAAAAAAGGACCTACGTTGTAGCAGGGCCTTTTGGAGGGGGACAGTTCGAGACCCTCGTTTCTCATCTGGGACAGAAACCCCTGAGGATCAAACTGGCCAGACCATCCCCCCCAGCAGACTTTTTC
>NW_008235712.1:5824-6238 GCF_000691975.1 Corvus brachyrhynchos | reverse complement strand
GGCAAGCTAAACTCAGCCTTTTCCAATCTGAGAGAGACCTATACCCCTTTCTTCTAACCCTTCTCTTAAAATCTGACTTTAAATTCTCTAAAGGTGTTCTTTCTAAGAAAAATCTTAAATCTTTCACTAATTAGATATCTCAAAATTTTCCTGATGCCACCAAAGACGCTGTCCTTTCTGATCCGTTCTGGGACAAAGTGGGGAAGAAGCTCTATTCATTTCAAGCAGCAGGAGACCTTTCTGTTTCACAATTCATTCCTTTATTTCATTTAATGCTTAAAATGTGTCGTGCGACTACCCCGCCTCAGCCAAACCCGTTCTCTGCCCTTCCCCCCTCCCTCTCCCCCTCTCTGCCTCCGGCAACGGCCAGCCAGAGCACGGACTCCGCCTGCCGCCCCACTTCCCCACCCCCAT
>NW_008235712.1:4647-5068 GCF_000691975.1 Corvus brachyrhynchos | reverse complement strand
CCCCCCAAACGACCTGCTGCTGGACAGCCTCTCCACCCCCATGCTGCCACAACAAACCCCCTTCCTATCCCTCAAAACACCTCCAACCCTCCGCTACTCCTGCCCTGGCTAAAGCAAAGCCGTCATTTCAAAAATGCCGCTCTACACCCCCTGTAGCCCAGCCCCGCTCTGCAACAGCCGACTCCTCATTTTCAGACAGCAGTAGCAGCAGCTCTGATTCTGAATCTGAGGACCGCTGGGCGTATGCACGCAGGGAGGCTAACCGTGAAGGAGATTGGGAGCTAGCCCAGAAAATCTCAGCCTTCCCAGTCATTATAGGGAAAGGGAAGAGGGGTGGGCCATCAACTACAAAAACATGGGAACCTATCCCATACAAAGAAGTCAAAGAGCTTCACAAGGCAGCAAAAGAACATGGGAGAGG
>NW_008235712.1:3478-4162 GCF_000691975.1 Corvus brachyrhynchos | reverse complement strand
CGGAGTGCGGTATCAAGGCCCCGCTCTCAGATAACAAATCAAAGGCCATACTACCCCGCCCCGCCTGCGAACTCCACATTGGATCACCGAGAGCAGACAACTGGACCTCACCTGGCACCATCATCCCAGGCGATCCCAGAACACATGAGAAGGATCCAACACATGGAGCGCTACTGATGGGAACCAGACGTCAACTGGTAACGTCACTGCCACTTTATTGACAAGCGTTTTTATGGTATCCCCACAGGAAAGTACGGATCGCAGAACGGCCCATGGGACATTCTTATCCTGAGTGATACCCTCCATGGTCCAGAACAAATCTTTGTGTTACCAGAGATACAAACAGCACACCCTGGACAAGAGATTCTTGTCCAGCTTTGCTGCACGGACACACCTTTCTTTCTCCCACAGGGAACACCGATTGCTCAAGCTTTTTTACTTCCACAGAACTGCCCAGAACAGCTCCCTCTCAATCCAACAGCAATGTGGATAGAGATTGTGGGCTCAAACAAACCGACCATTGAGTGCAGCTTGTTCTGTAAAGGAGAGAGGATCTACCGCCCAGGGATGCTGGACACCGGAGCAGACGTGACCATCATCGCCCACTCCGAGTGGCCAGGGAATTGGGAACTGGAGCCAGTGGCAGGGGTGGTTTTCCGGGTTGGTGGGGGTGCGGGAGCCCAG
>NW_008235712.1:0-322 GCF_000691975.1 Corvus brachyrhynchos | reverse complement strand
GCGGGAGATGGCAGTGATGCTCCGAGCATATGCAGACTCTGTGCGTGGCCCAACACACGCAAGAATCGCAGCTGTGGAAACACACGTGCAGAGAATGGAAGATAAAATAGAGAAGAATCACCAGGAGATTAAAGAGTGCCTTGTCCTCGTACGTTCCCCAGAGAGAAGGTACATCCCACGAAGTGAGCTGTGGAATTTCCTATGTGACAGTGGGGAAGACATGAAGAGGTGGTGTGGACAACCCACCTCTGCTCTGGCAGCACGAGTGCATGAATGGAAGGAGGGCACGTTTCAGAAAGGAAGTGCTACCAAAAAGGAAGTA
>NW_008235711.1:1238-2747 GCF_000691975.1 Corvus brachyrhynchos | reverse complement strand
TCGACATGTTACAGGTATTCCTCACTCCCCAGCCGGACAAGGCATTGTTGAACGTGCCCATCAAACCCTCAAGCGAATGCTGCTACAACAATCAGGGACCACCAAACTCAACTCACCTGTCCTCAGACTCAGCAAAGCACTGTTTACCATAAACTTCCTGAATGGCACCTTTGAGGATCCAAACCCTCCCATCTATCGTCATTTCCAGAACACCAGGAGACAGAAACTGCAGGAAAATCCGGAAGTCCTGATCCGGGACCCAGAGACTCAAAAAATCCAAGGACCGTACAAACTTGTAACTTGGGGACGTGGGTATGCCAGTGTATCTACCCCTCAAGGACTGAGATGGATCCCAGGGAAGTGGGTAAAACCTTATGTCACTTCCTCAAAAGTTAAGGAGGTTAAAACTGCCTCCTGGAAGAGACGCCGTAAAAAGAATCCTGATTTTGCACCTTCATGTAAACCCCCTACTGCAGATCTTTATGTTAATCCCTTAAGTTAAGTTGCACTGTTTTGCACTCAGGTTTTTGCACTGTATTTTGTAAATCTTCGTCCTGATACTCCATACCATAGATGTCCTGACTAAACCCCTGAGTTTTGACTGGGGAACTAGTTCAAAGGCATCCTAGGTACTGTCGAGTTTTAGGGATGATAGATTCCAATTATGGTTTACACTGTTGTTTTGTTACTGTTCTATGCACTTTTAAGTTACTAAGAGTTACAACCCAGCTTTAAAGAAAAAAAAATAGGGAATTGTTTCTGCCTGTTCTGAGCTTCCCCTCCCAAAGACACTTGCTCCTGCCACGTGCTCTGAGCTCCTTTGTTCTAAGCGCTGGCAAAAACCAAATGTAACTCAAACTGTTTAGCAGTTTGATTGGCCGGTCACCCCGGGTCCGCCCCCAGTCCGCCCCTTTCCCCTTCTCCTAATAAAAGAGATGGTCAAGGGAGGCCCCGCTCTCTCTTGGCTCAGCTATCTTCCTGTGAACATCTCTGGTTGTCTGTCTCATTTGAAAGCTTCTAACTGCAGGAAATTGAGCGAGCAGGGAGCTATATTTCTCCCTCTTTGCTTCTGCTGATGGTATTTGCTTTGCAGCTGACACAGTTACTGATTTTAGAGATACTAAAGTGCTAGATCACCCGTGCTACCTCTCTAGGCTGCTTGAGGCTTTCTAAGGCATTAAAGTACTAGCCTAGCCGGTATAAAGCTGAAAAGATACCTTCCACAAACAGTTTTGGCTTAGCCTTTACGTCCTCCACTGGTTATTCCAGAAAATACTCCAATAGCCAAAGCTATTGCCTTAGCATCTCATGCAATAGAACAGATCATGCCAGTGACCGATCAACAAGCTTCACTTGGCATTGAAGACGTGGACATTCATGCCAGTTGGATGAAGCAGATAGGCCGTGATCGGCCTGTGCTCATTTGCAGCTTAACATGTGGAGATAATCTCAGTCAAGGGAATGTTGGACACTGGTGCAGATGTTACAGTCATCTCTTATCTCTTTTGG
>NW_008235711.1:0-923 GCF_000691975.1 Corvus brachyrhynchos | reverse complement strand
GTTAAAGAACAATTGCAAAAAGGCCACATAAAACCAACCAATAGTCCCTGGAATTCTCCAGTATTCGTGATTCGCAAGAAAATCTCTGGTTCATGGAGATTGCTCCATGACCTCAGAAAGATTAATGAGGTCACTGAAGAAGTGGGACCACTTCAACTTGGACTTCCATCTCTCTCGATGATTCCGAGAGATTGGCCACTTGTGATCACTGATCTTAAAGATTGTTTCTTCAACATCCCACTTCATCCAGAGGATGCTCCTTGATTTGCATTTTCTGTCCCAAGTATCAACAGACAAGAACCTTTGCAAAGATATCACTGGGTTGTTTTTCCACAAGGTCTCAAAAATTCTCCAACCATTTGTCAATGGTTTATGGCGTGAGCCTTATCTCCAGCGCGAAAGAAACATCCACAAGCAATAAGACCACAGAAGATACAAGTCAAAACTCAAGTTAAAAATCTACAACAGCTTTTGGGAGAAATCAACTGGATCAGACCAATCTTGGGAATCACAAATGATGAACTTGCACCACTTTTTAATCTCTTGAGGGGAGACTGTAATATCAATTCACCTAGAACCTTCTCACCTGAAGCTCAAGAAGCTCTTGAAAAGATTGCTGAAGCTCTTCAACAGAGACAAGCACATCGCTTTATACTGAGCCAACCGTTTTTCCTTGCAGTGTTAGGAGAAAATATGCAACTGTATGGTCTCATATTTCAATGGGACTCGTCACAGCGAAATTCTTTATTAATATTAGAGTGGATTTTTCTGCCCTACAGATCCCCAAAAACAATATTCACAACTTTGGAAATGGCAGCTCAAATTATAATCAGAGCTAGAGCAAGGTTACTAACAGTGGCAGGCAAGGATTTCATGACAATCCATCTGATTTTGAAAAAGAAATATTTTGATTGGGCAATGCA
>NW_008235710.1:0-728 GCF_000691975.1 Corvus brachyrhynchos | reverse complement strand
GCCCCCACCTCACACCCCCCTGACACCCCTGAGACCCCTGACACACACCTGTGATACCCCTGACATATCTGTGACACACCTGAGACACACCTGACATGCACCTGACACACCTGAGACACACCTGTGATACACCTGACATACCTGTGACACTCCTGTGACACACCTGACATACACCTGACATACCTGAGACACCTGACACACACCTGTGATACACCTGACATATCTGTGACACACCTGAGACACACCTGACATGCACCTGACACACCTGAGACACACCTGTGATACACCTGACATACCTGTGACACTCCTGTGACACACCTGACATGCACCTGACACACCTGTGATACACCTGACATGCACCTGACACACCTGAGACACACCTGATACACCTGACATACCTGTGACACACCTGTGATACACGTGACATACCTGTGACACTCCTGTGACACACCTGACATGCACCTGACACACCTGAGACACACCTGACACACACCTGTCACACACCTGTGACACAGACACACCTGTGACATACCTGTGACACACCTGACACGCACCTGACACACACCTGGGACACTCCTGTCACCCACCTGTCCCTGTCCCACCTGTCCTGCACCCACCCCCCCTCCCCATGGCCACACCCGGGGGTCCCTGCTCCATTTGGGGGCCTCGGGGCCGTACCTGGGGGGGGTCTCCCAGGTGCTTGAGGGGCCTCAAGGCCCACCTGGGGG
>NW_008235709.1:2329-2852 GCF_000691975.1 Corvus brachyrhynchos | reverse complement strand
ACCCCAAATATCACATTATTACATAATTGGAGATAGACACATCAATGGCAAAAGAGATGCTTTGCTGAGTTTGACAAAAGTTGTGACAGCCACATTTACAATTGGAACAAGGCAGGACAAGTCTCGCAGTTTCCGTGTTCACTCCTTGGTTAGCCTCACTCAAAGCCCTTGGGGATATCAATCACCTAGGGTGTTGGCTAAGCAAACAGGCCAATGTGACATCTGCCGCTTTGAGTGATCTTTTAAAAGATGAGGAGACTACCAGACACGCAACCCTACAAAATCGAGCAGCAATAGACTGCCTACTGCTTGCCCACGGACATGGCTGACAAGACTTTGAAGGGATGTGCTGCTTCAATTTCTCTTCGCACTCAACATCCATCCAGGCGAACATCCAGAAACTACAAGAACTAGTAAAAGACTCAAAAGTAGATAAGAGCCTAGACTGGGTCAATGACCTTTTTGGACGATGGGGAATAACGGGATGGATTGCATCTTTGATTAAGGGAGCTTTGTGGGTATT
>NW_008235709.1:0-450 GCF_000691975.1 Corvus brachyrhynchos | reverse complement strand
AGCCCTGGCATTCTCTGTCCACATGATTGTCCCCTTTTCAGCTGCTTTAAGGACCTCATATAAAGGTCTCACCAGTATACCGTAGTTTGATATCCACAGGCGACACCAACCTACCATTCCCAGGAAGGCCTGCATCTCCCTTACGGTATGGGGCTCTGGAAGTCGACAGATGGCTTCCTTCTGTTCTCTGCTGAGTTGTCGATGTCCACAGAAAATTTCCAGGCCCAGGTATGCTACGGTTTCCCTGGCAACCTGTGCCTTCTCTTTCGAGACCCAATACCCACTTTGGCCTAAAAAGTTCAAGAGACTTACAATGAGCTCGATACAGTCATCTCGTGTCTTGGCCGCTATCAAGATGTCATCAACATACTGGAGAACCGCTCCCTCTGGTTCTTGTTTCCTCCAGTCCTCAAGCTACTTTGACAGCTGGTTTCCGAATATGGTTGGGCT
>NW_008235708.1:0-506 GCF_000691975.1 Corvus brachyrhynchos | reverse complement strand
AAAAAATGGCAAAAAATGGCCGAAAATGGGGAAAACGGGAAAAAAAGGGAGAGATTTGGGAGAAAAATGAGGGGGAAAAGGACAAAAAGGGATGGGGGAAGAGGATTGGGAGGAATTGAGGAAAAAAGGGGGAAATTTGGGGGGGAAACGGGCAAAAAACGGGCAAAATTTGGGCAAAAAAGGGCAAAAACTTGGGGAGGAGGCGGGCTTGGGGTGGCAGGGATTTTGGGGCTAAATCCGGGGATTTTGGGGCTGAATTTGGGGCTGAATCCGGGGATTTTGGGGCTGAATTTGGGGCTGAAACCGGGGATTTTGGGGCTGATTTTGGAGCTGAATTTGGAGATTTTGGGGCTGAATTTGGGGCTGAATCCAGGGATTTTGGGGCTGAATTTGGGGGGGCGGAATCCAGGGATTTTGGGGCTGAATTTGGGGCTGAATCAGGGGATTTTGGGGCTGAATTTGGGGCTGAATCTGGGGATTTTGGGGCTGAATTTGGAGCTGAATTT
>NW_008235707.1:0-771 GCF_000691975.1 Corvus brachyrhynchos | reverse complement strand
TGATGAAAACCTGACCCAGGTTGGTAATCAATACATTTATGAATACTTGAAAACCATTAACACTCAGTTGCAGCAGAAGTATAACACTGTATTTGAAAACGAGCCTAAGCAACCAGATCATAAATTGCACACAATTGATCCTGGTGACTGGGTGTATGTTAAGAATATTTCAGGTGATCCTCTACAGGAGAAGTGGGACGGACCATTCCAAGTCCTCCTGACAACCTTCACTGCAATTCGTGTGAGAGAAAAACCTACCTGGATTCATTATACCTGAGTGAAGAAGTCTCCTCTTGCACCTTGGACAGTAACAACCATTAGTAATGACAGACTGAAGCTGAAACTCAGCTGTAAATCATGAATACTTTGTTATGCTTTGTTGCTTTTTGGCAGATTGTAGTAAATTTTGATGTAAATAAGTATGTGGCTTTGCTTGAGGCAATAGCTAATCATACTGGAGTAAGAGATTGTTGGCTGTGTGGAGACGTACAACAATTACACTTAACCATTGTTAGGGGTACCCTCTAGTAATTGGACTGAATTAAGCCTGTATACCTTGTATAATATTAGTACACTAAAGAAAGGGCTTCGGTGGATCGATGCCGCTTTTGTCCCTACTGGGTCCCTCGTGGACCGCTTAGGCGGCACTCTCCTAGCACCTACGCATGCACACAATCTCACCTTCGCAGGTGGTTGCGAACAGCTGCTCACACACACAAAATCTATGCACGAACCAGCGACAAAGAGGCGAGAGGGGTTCTCTGCATGCAA
>NW_008235706.1:0-767 GCF_000691975.1 Corvus brachyrhynchos | reverse complement strand
AGTCCAAACCAGGTATCCATTGGTGCAGGACCCTTATACACGCCTGAGTCGGGTACCCCCAACACATGCCTGGTTCTCTGTTATTGACTTTAAGGATGCTTTCTGGTCATGTCCTCTAGATTCTCGTTGCAGAGACATCTTTGCATTTACCTGGGAAGATCCAGACACTGGACGGGAGCAGCAGCTGCGCTGGACTCACCTGCCTCAAGGTTACACCGAGGCACCCACACTCTTCGGCCAAGCGCTAGAAGATTTGCTAAGTTCCTTTTCTCCACCCGAAGGGATTCAGGTAACTCAGTACGTAGACGACCTGCTCCTCTCTGGGGAACAGGAGTCTACGGTAAGAACTGCTACAATTCAGTTACTGAATTTTCTAGGGAGGAACGGGCTGAGGGTGTCAAAACCTAAATTACAATTCGTGCTACAGGAGGTGAAGTATTTGGGACACCTAATTGGCCATGGCACAAAAAAACTCAGTGCCAAAAGAGTAGAAGGAATCCTAAATTTACCACCTGCAACTTCAAAACGAGAAATTCGGCAATTATTAGGCCTATTTGGATACTGCAGACTGTGGATCGATCAGTATTCACAATCTGCCAAATTTTTATATGAGAAATTAATAGAAGAGGAACCTTTTAATTGGGATAACTCAGACACACAGAAATTACAAAATTTGAAAGAGAAATTAACAAAAGCACCCATTTTAAGCCTCCCTTCGCTAGAAAAACCCTTCTATCTATTTGTTAATGTGGAGAAGGGAATTGCCT
>NW_008235705.1:0-1509 GCF_000691975.1 Corvus brachyrhynchos | reverse complement strand
ATTATAAATCTAGAATAGAGAAAGTTTTTTTAATTATTTATCAAAAAATAGGTCATTCAAAGAAATGGTTGAGCAATTTTCAAAGAACCAAAACATTTAAAAAACCT
This sequence comes from Corvus brachyrhynchos, assembly GCF_000691975.1. Taxonomy (NCBI): domain Eukaryota; kingdom Metazoa; phylum Chordata; class Aves; order Passeriformes; family Corvidae; genus Corvus; species Corvus brachyrhynchos. The sequence goes on along the minus strand of NW_008235705.1, from coordinate 1,402 downwards.
CGCAGATTTAGATTGTAGTTTTTATCTATTGTTTTCTGTATATCAAAATGTAACAAGAGATTAAATAATTCAATTAATAATATTTCCATCCTGTATTAAAAACAAAAAATCCATGTAAAATAAAGGTATTTCTATAACAGAATAATATCTTAATCATTGAAGGTAATATCTTAGTTTTCTCATAAGGATAATATGAATGAAATAACATCTGTAGCATGTCTATGAGTTCTGTTTCATAATACTAGCACACTAGATAATAAGGAAGTTTTGTCATCAGATTTCCTTGCTGATACCTGCTTGTGTTTTCCCTGTTTGAGGAGTACTGCTTCTTTCTTACCTGCTTTACCTGAATTTGAATATAATTTTGTCAGCCTTTCCAGATTTTGGCTGTGTGACCAGGTTTTTGATGGTCTGGTCCAAGGTACAGAGGGTATGTGCCTGTTGTTGCTATTCAGGTGTCTGCATGGTGGCTAGCATTTTTGAAATAACTTCTTGGAATAAGTGCTGGATATTTGAAACACTTTTCATGAGGGGTTTATTTGTTTGTTTGGGTTTGTTGTTTCAGTTTTTTTAAAATCTAAATTTTAAATTTTAGTACCCAGTGCTACCATAAGAATAGGTTAACATTAAAAAAAGTTGCAGGGATTTGAAAACTGGCAGGGTTTCTATCCAGTAGAAAAGACACATTCCTGTACTCACTTTGGTATCATAGTTGATGAATGTCGACATAGTGACTGCTAACGTGATTAACAGTACTAACTATTCTGAAAAGATAGCAATAATTGTGATTTAGGCTGAAGACTTTACTAGAGTTGTAAATGCTTAAACTGTCAAGATGTTTATACTTAAGTCAGTCACATTTCACAAGGCAGTCAATGTCAAGCCGACACCTAAATTTCAGGGATTTTCTGTACAAGTGGGTCTACATTTTTAGGGACGGCTTTATTAATTTTTATTATTAACACTATTTAAGGTAAGAATGCTATTTTCATTTCATGTGTTTTCAAGCTCAAGAGACAGGAGAAGATGAGGAGGCATGCTTTTGGCACTCAGTTGCTTCCCCAGGATGGATTTAGTAGTCAGTGAACCCTAAGTAATTTATCTTGAGTCTCTATGAAGTGAAATCTTGTAATTCTCAGAACACAGTCTTGGGGTACTACAGAATATTCTGTCTTGCAGTTAGAGAGAAAGAAATAATTTCTGCCACAGGAAAACTGATTGGGTTCTAAGGTTAAATGTATAAATGTACAAATCCTATAACTCAGGACCTGAACTTTCATAATGGGTTCTATGATGGCAGAGTTTAAAAATCTTAATGCCATAACCTGTCGTGGTGAATCTCAAGCCCTACTGCAAAGTTTCTGCCTATTTGCACTGAGAACTCTCTCTTATTTACAGTGTA
>NW_008235704.1:59710-59984 GCF_000691975.1 Corvus brachyrhynchos | reverse complement strand
CTTCTGCCTTCCTTAGCAGACACCTCTTTCAAACCAAGACACTTGTGGGAGTGTGTTTGGCTTTGGTTCAGTCCGGGTCTCCCCTCGAGTTTTGTACCTTTGTATCCACCCAGTTTGTATCCTCCCAATTTTCTGCCAATTACCCCATTGCCCACCTTTGCCTCCTCCCTGGCCCTTGCCAATCGTGCTGGCACCCCTCCCAGGCTTCTAGAAAGTTCTGGCAGGGGCATCGTGTGATTGGCCAGGGGAAAAAGATCCCTCCCTTCCTCTCCCA
>NW_008235704.1:55124-56682 GCF_000691975.1 Corvus brachyrhynchos | reverse complement strand
CTCGTGAGGCGCCCCAGGACGCGGCCCTCTGGTCCCCCGGAGTCCGGGGGCTGGCCCCCGCAGCCGACTGCGTCCGGAGCTGACCGGCCTGAGTGGGATCCACTCCAAGGGGACGCAGAGGCAGACACTGGCTGCGAGGAGAATTTCACAGCACCAAAGGAAGTTCTCTCAGCACGGATGCAATCAATAAGTGAGGATTCCACCCAGGTGGGGTTGGGTCTTATCAGCGGGACATTGACACCATGACGACTTGATCGCCACCTTCTGATATCTACAGCTCAGCTGATAAGGAATCGGACATTCCGGGAATTAAAAATAACTGTTCCAGGAACCAGAGATGGCCCCTCCATCACCAGAGATGGCCCCTCCATCGCCAGAGATGGCCCATCCATCACCAGAGATGGCCCCACTCATCACCCAGGATGGACAATCCATCAGAGCCAGGAAAGGCTTTGTGCAGCCCAGCTGCGGGACAAGAACACTTCATGAATATGCTAAAATTCCCAGAAGAATGGAATTAATTGGGACTCGGCCCAAAAACTGTCTAAGAAGGGAGCAGCCGAAGCAGCAGCCGTGAGCTTGGGAGCTCTGGTGCGATAGAGATCAGCTCTGGGCGTGTTCACCCAGCTCCGACCCCGGGCTCGGGGCGGCTTTTCTCCATCGTGCCTTTCTGTGGGACCCATCCTTCGGCCGCGGAATAAAATCGATTTCTTTATTAAATTGAATTTGGCGGAATTTCTTTACTTCAAAGTAAAGGCTCTTCCTCATCCTGACTTTTCACCTTTCCTCCCTGCGCCTGCTCTTTGTGTCCCTGGGCTAAGTCCAAACTTAAGGCTGGGCTGAGTTAGTCTGAGGTTAAAACAAGGATTTTGGGGGAAGATTCCTTCGCCTGATCAATAATCGGAGATCTTCTCATCCCGCTTTGGGAGGCACAGCAGGAGTTGGGGGAGGGGAATGCATGGACTGGAACAAAGAACTTCGGAGTAAATCATGGAACGTCGGCTTCCCCAGCGCCCTGGGTCACTCTGGGTGCCCCTGGACACACTGGGTGCTCCCCGGACACTCTGGGTGCTCCCAGGACATGCTGGGTGCTCTCTGGACACGCTGGGTGCTCCCCGGACACTCTCGGTGCTCTCCGGACACTCTGGGTGCTCTCCCTGGACACTCTGGGTGCTCCTGGACACTCTGGGTGCTCCCTGAACATTGGTGCTCTCCCTGGACACTCTGAGTGCTCTCTCCGGACACTCTGGGTGCTCCTCGGACACTCTGGGTTCTCCCTGGACACTCTGGGTGAACACTGGACACTCTGGGTGCTGTCCGGACACTCTGGGTGCTCCCTGGACAGAGGAATTTGGGAAAAGAGCCTGGAGAAACCGAGGAAATCGAAGATGGCGCCGCACATACGCCTCGATGTATCCCAGCATGCCCCGCGCTCCGGAAGGCGTGGGCGGTGTTCTGTGCCCCGGTGTATCCCAGTATGCCTCGCGCGCACGCCTCGATGTATCCCGGCATTCCCCGCGCTCCGGAAGGCGGGTTCGGCGTTTTTGCCTCGGTGTAT
>NW_008235704.1:54207-54804 GCF_000691975.1 Corvus brachyrhynchos | reverse complement strand
AAAATCCGCCCCAAAATCCGGGAACACCCCCTGAGCCCCTCCCAGTTCAGCCCAGTCCCTCCCAGTTCATCCCAGTTTAACCCAGTGCTCCCCACTCCCTCCCTGATCCCCTCTCAGGCCTCGCGCTCCCGCCGGCCCCGTTCCCTGGGGAGCCCCAAAATCGCCCCAAATTCACCCAAAATCCACCCCAAAATCCGGGAACACCCCCTGAGCCCCTCCCAGTTCAGCCCAGTTCATCCCAGTTCATCCCAGTGCCCTCCCAGTTCAGCCCAGTTCATCCCAGTGACCTCCCAGTGCCCTCCCAGTTCAGCCCAGTTCATCCCAGTTCAGCCCAGTGACCTCCCAGTTCAGCCCAGTGACCTCCCAGTTCATCCCAGTCCCTCCCAGTTCATCCCAGTGCTCCCAGTCCAGCCCAGTCCCCTCCAATCCTCCCCCAGTTCTCCACCAGTGATTTCCAGTCCCCTCCCAGTTACTCCCAGTGCCCACCAGTAACCACCCAGTAACTTCCCAGTCCCTCCCAGTTCCCTCCCAGTGCTCCCAGTTCCTCCCAGTTCCTCCCAGTCCATCCCAGTCCCTTCCCCCCCCCCCCCCGCCCCG
>NW_008235704.1:53630-53957 GCF_000691975.1 Corvus brachyrhynchos | reverse complement strand
CCCAGTCCCCTCCCAGTCCCCTCCCAGTCCCTCCCAGTTCCTCCCAGTGCTCCCAGTCCATCCCAGTTTGCTCTCCCAGCACGGGCGGCTCAAGCTCCGCCCCCCGGACTCCGCGCGGCGCCGGCAGCGGGAGGAGAAACTGAGGCACTACCGGGAGGCCATGGACGCCTTACTGGGGGTACTGGTTTGGACTGGGAGGGACTGGTTTGGACTGGGACGGGACTGGGAGGGACTGGGAGGGGACTTGGGGTTACTGGTTTGGACTGGGAGGGACTGGGGGGGGGATGGGGGGGGGCCGGGGGGGGACTGGGAGGGGGGGGGGGGGGG
>NW_008235704.1:48426-53374 GCF_000691975.1 Corvus brachyrhynchos | reverse complement strand
GGCGCGGCAGAGCTGGGACTACCGCTGGCAGAGAGCGCCCCGCAACGGTACTGGGACGGACTGGGAGGGACTGGGAGGGGGCTGGGAGGGACTGGGAGGGGATTGGGGGTTACTGGTTTGAACTGGGAGGGATTGGGAGGGGTTTAAACAGTCTAAAGGGGATTTGGGGTTACTGGTTTATACTGGGAGGGGACTGGGAGGGACTGGGTGGGTATTTGGGGTTACTGGTTTATACTGGGAGGGACTGGGCAGGAACTGGGAGGGACTGGGAGGGGATTGGTGGTTACTGGTTTGGACTGGTTTGGACTGGGACGGGTTCAAACAGAGTCTAAAGGGGATTTGGGGTTACTGGTTTATACTGGGAGGGGACTGGGAGGGGATTTGGGGTTACTGGTTTATACTGGGAGGGCACTGGGAACACTGGGAGCACTCGGAGGGTCACTGGTCCATGCTGGGAGATCACTGGAAGTTACTGGGATGAACTGGGAAGTCCCTGGGGGGGATACTGGGCCATACTGGGAGGGACTGGGGGGGAAACTGGGAGCTACTGGGATGTAACTGGGAGGGACTGGGACGTACTGGGAATTTACTGGGCGGTTACTGGTGGGCACTGGGAGGGACTGGGACAAACTGGGAGTAACTGGGAGTTACTGGGATGGGACTGGGAAGTCCCTGGTGGGGGGGCGGGGGCGGTTACTGGGTTATACTGGGAGGGAACTGGGAGGGGATTGGGGGGGCCCTGGTTCATACTGGTTCATACTGGTTCATAACAGTTCATACCGGTTTATACTGGTTCATACTGGTTTATACTGGTTTGAACTGGGATTTATCTGCCCAGCAGGGGGCGCCGCCCGCCCAGGTGCTGTCCCTTAACAGAACTGGGAGTTACTGGGAATAAACTGTGGTTTATACTGGTTTATACTGGGTTTGGGTTTAGGAATCCCTGGGAGGAGTTTTTGAGGGGAACTGGTTCATACTGGTTCTTACTGGTTTGTACTGGTCTAGGGGCTGGGTTGAACTGGGAGACACAGCTCCACTCTTTACCAGTTCATACTGGTTCATACTGGTTTATACTGGTTGAAACTGCCTCAAACTGGTTCATACTGGTTTATACTGGTTCATACTGGTTTATACTGGTTCATACTGGTTTATACTGGTTCATACTGGTTTATACTGGGATTCTCTCGCCCAGCAGGGGGCGCCGCCCGCCCAGGTGCTGTCCCTTAACAGAACTGGGATTTAATGGGGGTAAACTGGTTTATAGTGGTTTATAGTGGTTCATACTGGTTCATACTGGTTCATACTGGTTTATACTGGTTCATACTGGTTTATACTGGGATTCTCTCGCCCAGCAGGGGGCGCCGCCCGCCCAGGTGCTGTCCCTCACGGGCTCGGTGCTGGCGGCAAACCCCGACGTGGGCACCTGCTGGAACCTGCGGCGCCGCGCACTGGGAGCACTGGGAGGGGATTGGTGCGTACTGGTTTGCACTGGTTTGCACTGGTTTGCACTGGTTTGCACTGGGAGGGTGCCGGGGGGCCACTGGTTTGGACTGGGAGGGGTTTAAAGGGGGTAAGGAAGGGTTAAAAGGGAGGTGGGGGTTACTGGTTTAGACTGGGAGGGGACTGGTTTGGACTGGGAGGGCACTGGGAAGGGTTAAAGGGGGACTGGGAGGGACTGGGAGAGCCTTTACTGGTCTGTACTGGTCTGTACTGGTCTGTACTGGTCTGTACCAGCCTATACTGCTCTGTACTGGTTTATACTGGTCCATACTGGTTTATACTGGGAGGGGTTAAAGGGGGACCGGGAGGGACTGGGAGAGCCTGTACTGGTCTGTACTGGTCTATACTGGTCTGTACCAGTCTATACTGGTGCATACTGGTCTATACTGGTTTGTACCAATGTATACTGGCCTGAACTGGTTTGTACTGGTTTTTGCCACTTACATTGGTCCAGACTGGTTTATACTGGTTTTTTACTAGTTTATACTGGTTTGTACTCGTTTGTACTGGTTTTTACCATTTATACTGGTTTCTGCTGGTCCATACCGGTCCATACTGGTCCATACTGGTTCATACTGGTTTTTATTTGCTTATACTAGTCTATACCAGTTTGCCTCACAGTGCTTTTTAGTACTGGTTTGTACTGGTTTTTACCATTTATACTGGTTTCTACTGGTCCATACTGGTTCATACTGGTTCATACTGGTTCATACTGGTTTTTATTTGCTTATACTAGTCTATACCAGTTTGCCTCACAGTGCTTTTTACTGGTTTGTACTGGTTTGTACTGGTTTGTATGGTTTTTACCGTTGGTACTGGTTTATACTGGTTTATACCGGTTCATACTGGTCCATACTGGTTTTTATTTGCTTATACTGGTCTATACCACTTTGCCTCACAGTGTTTTTTACTGGTTTTTGCTGGTTTTTACTGGTTTTTACCGGTTTTTACTGGTTTTTACCACTTATACTGATTTATACTGGTTTATACTGGTTTGTACTGGTCCATACTGGTCCATACTGGTCCATACTGGTCTGTACTGGTGGCAGGGTCCCATCGGAGCTGTCGTTTGTGGGGCAGTGCCTGGGGGTGAACCCCAAGTCCTTATTGGTCCCTACTGGTTTATACTGGTCCATACTGGTTTTTACTGGTCCCAGGGTCCCGTCGGAGCTGTCGTTCGTGGGGCAGTGCCTGGGGGTGAACCCCAAGTCCTTATTGGTCCCTACTGGTTTATACTGGTCCATACTGGTTTTTACTGGTCCCAGGGTCCCGTCGGAGCTGTCGTTCGTGGGGCAGTGCCTGGGGGTGAACCCCAAGTCCTTATTGGTCCCTACTGGTTTATACTGGTCCATACTGGTTTTTACTGGTCCCAGGGTCCCGTCGGAGCTGTCGTTCGTGGGGCAGTGCCTGGGGGTGAACCCCAAGTCCTTATTGGTCCCTACTGGTTTATACTGGTCCATACTGGTTTTTACTGGTCCCAGGGTCCCGTCGGAGCTGTCGTTCGTGGGGCAGTGCCTGGGGGTGAACCCCAAGTCCTTATTGGTCCCTACTGGTTTATACTGGTCCATACTGGTTTTTACTGGTCCCAGGGTCCCGTCGGAGCTGTCGTTCGTGGGGCAGTGCCTGGGGGTGAACCCCAAGTCCTTATTGGTCCCTACTGGTTTATACTGGTCCATACTGGTTTTTACTGGTCCCAGGGTCCCGTCGGAGCTGTCGTTCGTGGGGCAGTGCCTGGGGGTGAACCCCAAGTCCTTATTGGTCCCTACTGGTTTATACTGGTCCATACTGGTTTTTACTGGTCCCAGGGTCCCGTCGGAGCTGTCGTTCGTGGGGCAGTGCCTGGGGGTGAACCCCAAGTCCTTATTGGTCCCTACTGGTTTATACTGGTCCATACTGGTTTTTACTGGTCCCAGGGTCCCGTCGGAGCTGTCGTTCGTGGGGCAGTGCCTGGGGGTGAACCCCAAGTCCTTATTGGTCCCTACTGGTTTATACTGGTCCATACTGGTTTTTACTGGTCCCAGGGTCCCGTCGGAGCTGTCGTTCGTGGGGCAGTGCCTGGGGGTGAACCCCAAGTCCTACGGGGCCTGGCACCACCGGGGCTGGGTGCTGGGCCACGCCGCGGCGCCACTGGTTTTTACTGGTTTTTACTGGTTTATACTGATTTATACCGGTCCATACTGGTTTTCATTTGCTTATACTGGTCTATACCACTTTCCCTCAGACTGGTTTTTACTGGTTTTTACTGGTTTTTACTGGTTTTTACTGGTTTTTACTGGTTTTTACCACTTATACCTGGTTTTTACTGGTTCATACTGGTTTTTACTGCTTTGAAGTGGGTTTTTAACTGTTTTTTTTTACACGGCTCCAGGGTCCCGTCGGAGCTGTCGTTCGTGGGGCAGTGCCTGGGGGTGAACCCCAAGTCCTACGGGGCCTGGCACCACCGGGGCTGGGTGCTGGGCCACGCCGCGGCGCCCCCTGCTGGCCGGGAGGACCTGGCGCTGCGCGAGCGCCTCCTGGCGGCCGACCCCCGCAACTGTGAGTCCCACTGGCTTAGACTGGTTCAGACTGGTTTATACTGGGATGGGGCGCTGGGGGTCGCTGGGTTATACTGGGTTGTACTGGGTTGTACTGGGTTGTACTGGGAGAGGGAGTAGGGGGGTGTGTGAGCGCCCCCTGCTGGCCGGGAGGACCGGGCGCTGCGTGTACTGGTTTATACTGGTTTGTATTGGGATGGGGTGCTGGTGGTGGTGGGAGCCACTGGTTTGTACTGGTTTATACTGGGATGGGGCGCTGGGGGTGCTGGGGGTTGCTGGGTTATGCTGGGTTATACTGGGTTACACTGGGGGAGGGAGCAGGGGGGGGTGTGTGAGCGCCCCCTGCTGGCTGGGAGGACCTGGGAGCTGACATTGAGTCAGACTGGGTTATACTGGGTTATACTGGTTTATACTGGGATGGGGTGCTGGGGGTGCTGGGGGTCACTGGGTTGTGCTGGGTTGTACTGGGTTATACTGGGTTGTACTGGGAGAGGGAGTAGAGGAGGTGTGTGTGTGCCCCCTGCTGGCCGTGTACTGGTTATACTGGTTTATACTGGTTTATATTGGGATGGGGTGCTGGTGGTAGTGGGTTATACTGGGGTATACTGGGGTATACTGGGCGGGGACTCGGGAACTACTGGGTTGTACTCGGGGATACTGGGTTATACTGGGAGGGAGCTCAGGGATGGCTGGGAGCTACTGGGAGCAAATTTTGTGGATGCTGGGCTTACTGGTTTATACTGGGAGCTGCTGCCACAGCCCTCAGGGGTGACTCCCAGTGCTTACTGGCTTATACTGGTACCATCCCAGTATAAACCTGGGACCCCTAGACCGCACTGGGAACGGGTTTGGCCGCATCGACCCTTACTGGTTTATACTGGGAGCTGCCGCCACAGGCCTCAGGGGCTCCGGGC
>NW_008235704.1:45086-48259 GCF_000691975.1 Corvus brachyrhynchos | reverse complement strand
AGGAATTCCGGGACGGGCGAGGCAGGGGCGCTGCCCCCCGAAAGGCTGAAGGAAGGTGAGAGAATTCTCACTGAAAATTCCCGAAATCTTGCGCGAATCCCAAAAAATTCCCGAAATTTTGCGCGGATCCCCAAATTTTTTCCAACCTCTTGCCTGAAGCCACGAGGGGGTTGTGCTCCGTTGGGTTTAACGGGTAGACCTGGTGTCCTAAAAGTCCCATCGCCGTCAATGGGTAGACCCGGTGTCCCCAAAATCCCATTGCCGTCAATGGGTAGACCTGGTGTCCCGAATTTCCCACTGCTTTCAATGGGTAGGCCTGGTGTCTCAAGTTTCCCATTGCCGACAATGGGTAGACCTGGTGTCTCAAAATTCCCATTGCAGCCAATGGATAGACCTGTTGTCCCAAAATTCCCATTGCCGTCAACGGGTAGACCTGGTGCCCCAGCAGTCCCATTGCCGTCAATGGGCAGACCTGGTGCCCCCAAAAATTCCCATCGCCGTCAATGGGTAGACTTGGTGACCCAAAATTCTTAATTTCGTAAACGTGTAGACCTGGTGGCCCAAAATTCTCATTTTCGTGAAGGGGTAGACCTGGTGTCCCAAAATTCCCGTTGCAGTCAGTGGGTAGACCTGGTGTCCCAATGGTCTCTCTCGTTAACAGGTAGACCTGGTGCCCTTAAGTTACTATTGCCTTTAATGGGTAGACCTGTTAATCCCAAATTCTCATTGTTGTTCACGGGCAGACCTGGTGTCCCAAAATTCCCACTCCCTTTAATGGTAGACCTGGTGTCCCAAATTTCCCATTGCCGTTGATGGGCAATTCTGGTATCCCAGCAATTCCCCATTGCCGTTAACGGATAGACCTGTTGTCCCCATAGTCGTGAATGGATTGACTTGATGGCCCAAATAGCCCATTGACCCAAATGGGTAGACCTGATATCCCAAAATCCCCTTTGCCATCAATGGGTAGACCTGGTGTCCCATTTATTGTTAGTGGACAGGCCTGATAGTAAATCCATGTTGTTTCTGATGGGTAGACCTGGTGTCTCCAAATTCCCCATTGGCTTTAATGGGTAAATCTGACTTTGAGGTCACTCCCTGGACTCCTGGGGCCACCCCAAACCCCTGTGGGAACACATTAGGGGTCACCATTAGGGGTCACCACATTTCCCAAAACCACCCTTAAAACCCCTGGGGTCTGCCCAACCCAGTGTCCCCATTGACTTTACTGGGTAGACCTGAACTCCCACACACCTGGGTGCTCCCCTCAGATATTGGGGTGTCCCTGCCAGACCCTTGGCTGCCCCCCTGAGATATTGGGGTGCCCCCTTTTTTCCACCCTCAGAGCTGGAGCTGGTGCAGAACGCCGTCTTCACTGACCCCACGGACCAAAGCGCCTGGGTGTACCTGCGCTGCATCCTCTCCCGAGGTAACTCGGGGTTCCCTGCCACACCTGGGTCCTTCACCTGCATTTCCGGGGTGCCCCCTGAATGTTGGGGTGCCCCCTAACAGCCCCCCCACCACCGAGGATCATCTGTGTCTACGTCGACCGGGAGGACGCGTCGTTGGCTGTCATCTTCTCCCGTCCCGTCAGGGTGAGTCAGGACACCTGGATCCCCCCCCAAAATTCAATGGATCGCCCCCCTTACACCTGGGTACCCCTGGGACACCGGGATACCCCCAAAAGCCCTGAGGGCCCCCCTCAAAAATCCTTGGGGTTCCCCCACAGACTGGTGGTCCTGTGTCCCCATTGACTTTAATAGGTAGACCTGGTGTCCCAGCAATCTCCATTGGCCTCGAAGGGTAGACCTGGTGTCTTATTTATCCCATTGTCTTTAATGGATAGACCTGATGTCCCAACAAGGCCTATTGTCTTTAATAGGTAGACTTGGTGTCCCAATTATCCCTATTAACTTTAACAGGTAGACCTGGTGTCCTGATTATCTCCATTAAACCCCACTAACCTCTCCCAGTGTTTCCAGTAATGCCCCAGGTAGACCTGGTGTCCTGATTATCTCCATTAAATCCCACTAACCTCTCCTAGTGTTTCCAGTAATGCCCCAGCGCTCCCAGTTCCCCCCTCCTAGTGCTCCCAGTTCCCCCCTCCTAGTGCTCCCAGTAACCGCAGTGCCCCCACTTAGCCTCTCCCAGTGCTCTTAGTAACCCGCTCCCAGTACTCCCAGTTTGTCCTTTCCTCCCTTGTGGTGCTTCCAGTTCCCTGCAGTGCTTCCGCTTCCTCCCCTAGTGCTCCTCCTTAGCCCTTCCCAGTGCTCCCAGTTTAACCAGTAACCCTTTCCAATCAAGCTCTATTAATGGAGAGACTTGGTGTCCCAAAGTCCCCATTGACTTTAAGGGGTAGACCTGATGTCCCATTAATCCCTGTTGTGGTTTTCAATGGGTCGACCCGATTTTCCCTTTGTCTCCATCGGGTAGACTTGATGTCCCATGCGTCCAGTTTCCTTTAGTGGGTAGACCTGATGGCCTTTTCTCCTCCATTGTCGCCAATGGGAAGGCGTGGTGTCCTTTTAATTCTATTGTCGCTAATAGGTGGACTATGTCCCTTTTCATTGTCGCCAATGGGTAGACTTGATGTCCTTTTTCTTCCGTTGTCGCCAATGGGTAGACCTGGTGTCCTTTTTCTTCCGTTGTCGCCAATGGGTAGACCTGGTGTCCTTTTACTTCCATTGTCGTCACTGGGTAGCTCTGGTGTCCTTTTTTTTTCCATTGTCGCCAATGGGTAGACCTGATGTCCTTTTCCTTCCATTGTCGGTAATGGATAGACCTGGTAACGTTTTTCTTCCGTTTTCGCCAATGGGTAGACCTGATGTCCTTTTGCTGCCATTGGCGACAACGGGTAGACCTGGTGTCCTTTCTCTTCTATTGGTGACAATGGGTAGACCTGATGTCCTGTACGCCCTGTTTATTGCAATGAGTAGACCTGATGTCCCCAAATCCCCATTGCCTTCAATTGGTAGACCCGATGTTGAAAAAGTTCCCCATTCCTTTCAATGGGTAGACCTGATGCCCCAAATATTTTGATGTAAAAAATGTCCGTTTTATGGCTGGAAATTCCCAATTTCTGGTGGGAAAACGCCCCAAATGTTGTTCCTTTTAATCCCACAGGTGAACCCGGAGTGCCCGGAGCTGACGGCGACCCTGGATGGCTCCACCCT
>NW_008235704.1:43623-44349 GCF_000691975.1 Corvus brachyrhynchos | reverse complement strand
CAAAAAAACTACCCAAAAAACGGCCCAAAAAAAGCTCAAAAAAACCCCCCAAAAAAACCACAAAAACAACAAAAAGAAGCCCAGAACTTGAAAATATCCCAAAACCCCCAAAAACCCCAAAAACAAAAAAACCCCCTCAGAAACGTCCAAAAATCTTCAAGAAACTGCTCAAAAACGTCAAAAAACCCCCCAAAAGCCACAAACCCCAACAAATTCCACAAAAAAGTTAAAAAAATCCCTCAAAATCCCCCCAAAAGACTCCAAAAACCCAAAAAAAGCCCCAAAATCTCAGAACTGGCCAAAAAACCCCAAAAAAAGCTCAAAAAAACCCCCCAAAAAACCCACAAAAACAACAAAAAGAAGCCCAGAACTTGAAAATATCCCAAAACCCCCAAAAACCCCAAAAACAAAAAAACCCCCTCAGAAACGTCCAAAAATCTTCAAGAAACTGCTCAAAAATGTCAAAAAACCCCCCAAAAGCCACAAACCCCAACAAATTCCACAAAAAAGTCTAAAAAATCCCTCAAAATCCCCCCAAAAGACTCCAAAAACCCAAAAAAAGCCCCAAAATCTCAGAACTGGCCAAAAAACTCCAAAAAAGGCAAAAAACCCCAAGAAATTCCACAAAAAAAGCTCAAAAACATCAAAAAAACCCCAAAATCCCCACAAAAAACCCCCAAAACCCAAAAAAATCCCCAAAAAATCCCCATAAAAGCCCCAAATCCC
>NW_008235704.1:40269-41938 GCF_000691975.1 Corvus brachyrhynchos | reverse complement strand
AAATCCCCCCAAAACTGCCCCCAAAAATCCCCAAAAACCCCAAAAATCAAAAACCCCAAAAAAGCCCTAAAACCCCCAAAAAACAAAAACTCCAAATCCAGCCCAAAAAACCCCAAAAACCTCAAAAAATCCCCAAAAATCCCTCCAAAAAACCCCAAACCCTCCAGAAAACCCGAAAAACCCCAAAATGCCCCAAACTTCCCCAAAAATGCCCAAAATTCCCCCCAAAATCCCCAAAAATCCCCTCAAAATCCCAAATCCCCCCAAAACTGCCCCAAAAATCTCAAAAAAATCCAAAAAAATCCCAAAAACCCAAAAAAACCTCAAAACCCCCAAAATGCCCAAAAACCCCAAAATTCCCCAAAATTCCCCCGAAAATCCCCGAAAAATCCTCAAAAACCCCAAAAAATCCCCAAATCCACCCCAAAAACCCCAAAAACCTCCAAAAACGGGGATTTTTAAAATCCACCCCAAAAACCCCAAAAACCTCCAAAACCGGGAATTTTTACTGGTTCGTACTGGTTCGTACTGGTTCGTACTGGTTTATACTGGTTTGTACTGGTCTAGGGGCTGGGTTGAACTGGGAGACACAACTCCACTCTTTACCAGTTCATACTGGTTCATACTGGTTTAAACTGGTTGAAACTGCCTTAAACTGGTTCGTACTGGTTTGTACTGGTTTGTACTGGTTTGTACTGGTTCATACTGGGAGAGGTTTGGGCCCTTTTGGGATGGATTTGGGGGTGCTGGTTCGTACTGGTTTATACTGGTTTATACTGGGTTTGGGTTTAGGAATCCCTGGGAGGGGTTTTTGAGGGGAACTGGTTCGTACTGGTTCTTACTGGTTTGTACTGGTCTAGGGGCTGGGTTGAACTGGGAGACACAGCTTCACTCTTTACCAGTTTATACTGGTTCATACTGGTTTATACTGGTTGAAACTGCCTCAAACTGGTTCATACTGGTTTATACTGGTTCATACTGGTTTATACTGGTTCATACTGGTTTGTACTGGTTTAAACTGGTTTATACTGGTCTAGGGGCTGGGTTGAATTGGGAGACGCAACTCCACTCTACCAGTTTATACCGCTTTATACTGGCTTATACTGGTTTATACTGGTTTATACTGGTTTAAACCGCTTTAAACTGCCTTAAACTGGTTTAAACTGGTTTATACTGGTCCATACTGGTTCTTACTGGTTTGTACTGGTCTGTACTGGGCAGGCTGCCTGCTGACCCTGGCGCTGCTGCTGGCGGCGCTGGAGCCGCGGGGCCACGCCCAGGAAATTCGGCAGCACCTCCGGAGCCTGCAGGTGAGCGCCACTGGTTTATACTGGTTTATACTGGTTTATACTGGTTTGCACTGGGAGGGCTTGGGGGATGAGCGGGAGGGGGTTTGGGGGTTACTGGTTTGTACTGGTTTGGACTGGGAGGGGTTTGGGGGGGGTTGGGAGTCATTGGGAGGGATTTTGGGGCTTACTGGCTTGTACTGGTTTGTACTGGTTTATACTGGGAGGGGTTTGGTGACTCCTAGGGAGGGATATTGGGGTTACTGGTTCGTACTGGTTTGTACTGGTTTGCACTGGGAGGGCTTGGGGGGCTCTTGGGAAGCACTGGGAAGGGTTTTGGGGGTTACTGGTTTGTACTGGTTTGTACTGGTTTGTACTGGTTT
>NW_008235704.1:38466-39129 GCF_000691975.1 Corvus brachyrhynchos | reverse complement strand
GGGGCCCGTGGGAGGGAGTTTGGGGGTTACTGGTTTGTACTGGTTTATACTGGTTTATACTGGGAGGGGTTTGGGGCCCCTGGGAGGGAGTTTGGGGGTTATTGGTTTATACTGGTTTATACTGGTTTATATTGGGAGGGGTTTGGGAGGCACTGGGAGGGATTTTGGGGGGTACTGGTTTATACTGGGTTCTAGAGTTTGGGGGTTACTGGTTTATACTGGTTTGTACTGGTTTGTACTGGTTTATACTGGGAGGGGTTTGGGAGGCATTGGGAGGGATTTTGGAGGTTACTGGTTTATACTGGTTTATATTGGTTTATACTGGTTTATACTGGTTTATACTGGTTTGGGGCTTAAAAGGCTTTTGGGCGGGGTTTTTCTGCTCCTACTGGTTTGCACTGGTTTATACTGGTTTATACTGGTTTATACTGGGACACCTTTGGCACCTTTTACGATGGGTTTGGCGTGGCCGGCCTTACTGGTCCCTACTGGTTTCTACTGGTTTTGACGCTTCCAAGCCTTTTGGGCGGGGTTTTTTCCGTTCCCCCCGCTCTCTACTGGTCCGTACTGGTTCCTACTGGTCCGTACTGGTTCATACTGGTTTGTACTGGTGCAGGAGCTGACCTCGCTGACCCTGGCCGAGCGCCCGGCGCGCGCTCCCCA
>NW_008235704.1:31793-32946 GCF_000691975.1 Corvus brachyrhynchos | reverse complement strand
CCCCCCTAGAGGACCCCCCCTGCCACATAGTGAGCCATTGCTTCAACCCATAGGGACCCCCCTGCCAGATAGTGATCCATCAGTTCAGCCTATAGGGACCCCCCTGCCAGATTGTGAGCCATAATTTCACCCTATAGAGAGCCCCCTGCCACATAATGAGCCATTAAACTACTCTATAGGGACCCCCCGCCACATAGTGAGCCATTGAAGCGCCCACAGGGACCCCTCTGCCAAATAGTGAGCCATTGACTCACCCCATAAGTACCCCCCCACCACGTAGTGGTTTGTACTGGTTTATACTGGGACGGCGCTCAGGGGACCCACTGGGAGCCACTTTTAGGAGTTCTGGGCTTACTGGTTTGTACTGGTTTATACTGGGAGGGGGCTTGGGACCCACTGGGAACGGCTTTGGGGTGGTTCGGGGCTTAGTGGTTTGTACTGGTTTATACTGGGAGGGGGCTTGGGACCCACTGGGAACAACTTCTGGGTGGTTCGGGGCTTAGTGGTTTATACTGGTTTATACTGGTTTATACTGGGACGGAATTCATGAGGCTCTGGGACCTACTGGGAATGATTTTGGGGGTACTGGTTTATACTGGGAGGACACCTTGGGACCCACTGGGAACGACTTTTGGGGCTGCTGGGCTTACTGGTTCATACTGGTTCATACTGGGAGGGAATTCCTGAGGCTCTGGGACCCACTGGGAACGATTTGGGGTGGTTCCGTGCTTACTGGTTTATACTGGTTTAGACTGGGGAAGGTTCTGGGGGGGTGCCACATAGTGAGCCATTGCCGCGCCCATAGCTCCCCTCCTGCCAAATTGTGAGCCAGGTGAGGCCGGAGGGGGCGTGGCCTGAGTTGGCCCCGCCCCTTTCCCCGCCGGCCCCGCCCCTTTCCCCGCTCCGCCGATACTGGGAGTTACTGGGAGCTACTGGGAGCACCCGGACAGGTACCGGGGGCACTGGGAGCGCTGGGAGGGCGAACTGGGAGGACTGGGAGCGCTGGGAGGGTGAACTGGGAGCGCTGGGAGGGTGAACTGGGAGCACTGGGAGGGCGAACTGGGCGAACTGGGAGGACTGGGAGGGGCAAATGGGGTGACTGGGAGGACTGGCGGGGGGCTGGGGGGGGTGGGGGGGGGGACTGGGGGGGGTG
>NW_008235704.1:31159-31728 GCF_000691975.1 Corvus brachyrhynchos | reverse complement strand
GCTGGGAGCTCTGGGAGGGGGAACTGGGAGGACTGGGGGGTGACTGGGCAAACTGGGAAGGGGTTACTGGGCGAACTGGGAGCACTGGGAGAGGGTTACTGGTCAGACTGGGAGTACTGGGAGCACTGGGAGGGGGTTACTGGTCAAACTGGGAGTACTGGGAGGGGGTTACTGGTCAGACTGGGAGTACTGGGAGCACTGGGAGGGGAAACTCGGGTGACTGGGAAGGTCTGGAGAACCATGCGGGGGTTACTGGGAGCACTGGGAAGGGGTTACTGAGCGAACTGGGAGCACTGGGAGGGGCTTACTGGTCAAACTGGGAGTACTGGGAGCACTGGGAGGGGGGTTACTGGTCAAACTGGGAGCACTGGGAGGGGTCACTGGGGCTGCCGGAAGCGGCCGGGAGGGGAACTGGAAGCACTGGGAGCACTGGGAGGGGTTACTGGGCAAACTGGGAGCACTGGGAGGGGCTACGGGGGGGCACGGGGAGCACTGGGAGGGGGTTACTGGGAGCACTGGGAGCACTGGGGGGGCGCTGGGGGCTCGGGGGGGGTTATTGGGGGCGCACG